>NC_092356.1:3755576-3918076 GCF_963676685.1 Mytilus edulis
TAGAGCAATTATTACAAAGATATGATGTCTGTATGTATTATAAAGTTGATTGTGTACGACTAGGATGTCACAAATGCCAGACTAGGATGTTACAAGGGCATGACTGGGGTGTTAGATGAAGACATTATACATGAAGGTGTGATAGATACAATAGAACAATTATTACGAAGATATGATGTCTGTACGTATGGTATAGTTGATTGTGTATGACTAGGATGTCCCAACTGCCTGACTAGGGTGATATGAGGGCATGACTGGGGTGTTAGATGTAGATCTTATAGATGTAGGAGTGATAGATACAGTAGAACAATTATTACAAAGATGTGATGTCTGTACGAATTATAAAGTTGATTGTGTATGACTAGGATGTCACAAATGCCAGACTAGGGTGTTAATAGGGCATGACATGAGTGTTAGATAGGACATTATATATAAAGGTATGATAGATACAATAGAGCATTTATTATAAAGATATGAGGTCTGTACGTATTATAAAGTTGATTGTCTAGACTAGGATGTCACAAATGCCAGACTAGGGTGTTACAAGGGCATCACTGGGGTGTTAAATGAAGACATTAAAAATGAAGGTGTGATAGATACAATAGAACAATTATTACAAAGATATGATGTCTGTATGTATTGTATAGTTCATTGTGTATGACTAGGATGTCCCAAATGCCTAACTAGGGTGCTATGAGGGCATGACTGGGGTGTTAGATGTAGACATTATACATGTAGGTGTGATAGATACAGTAGAACAATTGTTACAAAGATATGATGTCTGTATGTATTATAAAGTTGATTGTGTATGGCTAGGATGTCACAAATGCCAGACAAGGGTGTTACAAGGGCATGACTGGGGTGTTAGATGAAGACATTATACATGAAGGTGTGATAGATACAATAGAACAATTATTACGAAGATATGATGTCTGTACGTATGGTATAGTTGATTGTGTATGACTAGGATGTCCCAACTGCCTGACTAGGGTGATATGAGGGCATGACTGGGGTGTTAGATGTAGATCTTATAGATGTAGGAGTGATAGATACAGTAGAACAATTATTACAAAGATGTGATGTCTGTACGAATTATAAAGTTGATTGTGTATGACTAGGATGTCACAAATGCCAGACTAGGGTGTTAATAGGGCATGACATGAGTGTTAGATAGGACATTATATATAAAGGTGTGATAGATACAATAGAGCATTTATTATAAAGATATGATGTCTGTACGTATTATAAAGTTGATTGTCTAGACTAGGATGTCACAAATGCCAGACTAGGGTGTTACAAGGGCATCACTGGGGTGTTAAATGAAGACATTAAAAATGAAGGTGTGATAGATACAATAGAACAATTATTACAAAGATATGATGTCTGTATGTATTGTATAGTTCATTGTGTATGACTAGGATGTCCCAAATGCCTAACTAGGGTGCTATGAGGGCATGACTGGGGTGTTAGATGTAGACATTATACATGTAGGTGTGATAGATACAGTAGAACAATTGTTACAAAGATATGATGTCTGTATGTATTATAAAGTTGATTGTGTATGGCTAGGATGTCACAAATGCCAGACAAGGGTGTTACAAGGGCATGACTGGGGTGTTAGATGAAGACATTATAAATGAAGGTGTGATAGATACAATAGAACAATTATTACAAAGATATGTTGTCTGTACGTATGGTATAGTTGATTGTGTATGACTAGGATGTCCCAACTGCCTGACTAGGGTGCTATGAGGGCATGACTGGGGTGTTAGATGTAGACCTTATACATGTAGGTGTGATAGATACAGTAGAACAATTATTACAAAGATATGTTGTCTGTATGTATTATATAGTTGATTGTGTATGACTAGAATGTCATAAATGCCAGACTAGGGTGTTAAAAGGTCATGACGTGTGTGTTAGATAGGACATTATATATAAAGGTGTGATAGATACAATTGAGCATTTATTATAAAGATATGATGTCTGTACGTATTATAAAGTTGATTGTGTATGACTAGGATGTCACAAATGCCAGACTAGGGTGTTACAAGGGCATGACATGGGTGTTAGATAGGACATTATATATAAACGGGTGATAGATACAATAGAACATTTATTACAAAGATATCATGTCTGTACGTATTATAAAGTTGATTGTGTATGACTAGGATGTCACAAATGCCAGACTAGGGTGTTACAAGGGCTTGACTAAGGTATTAGATGAAGACATTAAAAATGAAGGTGTGATAGATACAATAGAACAATTATTACAAAGATATGATGTCTGTATGTATTGTATAGTTCATTGTGTATGACTATGATGTCCCAAATGCCTAACTAGGGTGCTATGAGGGCATGACTGGGGTGTTAGATGTAGACCTTATACACGTAGGTGTGATAGATACAGTAGAACAATTATTACAAAGATATGATGTCTGCATGTATTATAAAGTTGATTGTGTATGGCTAGGATGTCACAAATGCCAGACAAGGGTGTTACAAGGGCATGACTTGGGTGTTAGATGAAGACATTATAAATGAAGGTGTGATAGATACAATAGAACAATTATTACAAAGATATGTTGTCTGGACGTATGGTATAGTTGATTGTGTATGACTAGGATGTCACAAATGCCAGACTAGGGTGTTAATAGGGCATGACATGAGTGTTAGATAGGACATTATATATAAAGGTGTGATAGATACAATAGAGCATTTATTATAAAGATATGAGGTCTGTACGTATTATAAAGTTGATTGTCTAGACTAGGATGTCACAAATGCCAGACTAGGGTGTTACAAGGGCATCACTGGGGTGTTAAATGAAGACATTAAAAATGAAGGTGTGATAGATACAATAGAACAATTATTACAAAGATATGATGTCTTTATGTATTGTATAGTTCATTGTGTATGACTAGGATGTCCAAAATGCCTAACTAGGGTGCTATGAGGGCATGACTAGGGTGTTAGATGTAGACATTATACATGTAGGTGTGATAGATACAGTAGAACAATTGTTACAAAGATATGATGTCTGTATGTATTATAAAGTTGATTGTGTATGGCTAGGATGTCACAAATGCCAGACAAGGGTGTTACAAGGGCATGACTGGGGTGTTAGATGAAGACATTATAAATGAAGGTGTGATAGATACAATAGAACAATTATTACAAAGATATGTTGTCTGTACGTATGGTATAGTTGATTGTGTATGACTAGGATGTCCCAACTGCCTGACTAGGGTGCTATGAGGGCATGACTGGGGTGTTAGATGTAGATCTTATACATGTAGGTGTGATAGATACAGTAGAACAATTATTACAAAGATATGTTGTCTGTATGTATTATATAGTTGATTGTGTATGACTAGAATGTCATAAATGCCAGACTAGGGTGTTACAAGGTCATGACGTGTGTGTTAGATAGGACATTATATATAAAGGTGTGATAGATACAATTGAGCATTCATTATAAAGATATGATGTCTGTACGTATTATAAAGTTGATTGTGTATGACTAGGATGTCACAAATGCCAGACTAGGGTGTTACAAGGGCATGACATGGGTGTTAGATAGGACATTATATATAAACGGGTGATAGATACAATAGAACATTTATTACAAAGATATCATGTCTGTACGTATTATAAAGTTGATTGTGTATGACTAGGATGTCACAAATGCCAGACTAGGGTGTTACAAGGGCTTGACTAAGGTATTTGATGAAGACATTAAAAATGAAGGTGTGATAGATACAATAGAACAATTATTACAAAGATATGATGTCTGTATGTATTGTATAGTTCATTGTGTATGAATAGGATGTCCCAAATGCCTAACTAGGGTGCTATGAGGGCATGACTGGGGTGTTAGATGTAGACCTTATACATGTAGGTGTGATAGATACAGTAGAACAATTATAACAAAGATATGATGTCTGCATGTATTATAAGTTGATTGTGTATGGCTAGGATGTCACAAATGCCAGACAAGGGTGTTACAAGGGCATGACTTGGGTGTTAGATGAAGACATTATAAATGAAGGTGTGATAGATACAATAGAACAATTATTACAAAGATATGTTGTCTGGACGTATGGTATAGTTGATTGTGTATGACTAGGATGTCCAAACTGCCTGACTAGGGTGCTATGAGGGCATGACTGGGGTGTTAGATGTAGACCTTATACATGTAGGTGTGATAGATACAGTAGAACAATTGTTACAAAGATATGATGTCTGTATGTATTATATAGTTGATTGTGTATGACTAGAATGTCATAAATGCCTGACTAGAGTGTTACAAGGGCATGACATGGGTGTTAGATAGGACATTATATATAAAGGTGTGATAGATACAATAGAGCATTTATTATAAAGATATGATGTCTGTACGTATTATAAAGTTGATTGTGTATGACTAGGATGTCACAAATGCCAGACTAGGGTGTTACAAGGGCATGACATGGGTGTTAGATAGGACATTATATATAAACGGGTGATAGATACAATAGAACATTTATTACAAAGATATCATGTCTGTACGTATTATAAAGTTGATTGTGTATGACTAGGATGTCACAAATGCCAGACTAGGGTGTTACAAGGGCTTGACTGGGATGTTAGATGAAGACATTAAAAAAGAAGGTGTGATAGATACAATAGAACAATTATTACAAAGATATGATGTATGTGCGTATGGTATAGTTGATTGTGTATGACTAGGATGTCCCAACTGCCTGACTAGGGTGCTATTAGGGCATGACTGGGGTGTCAGATGTTAACCTTATACATGTAGGTGTGATAGATACAGTAGAACAATTTTTACAAAGATATGTTGTCTGTATGTATTATATAGTTGATTGTGTATGACTAGGATGTCCCAACTGCCTGACTAGGGTGCTATGAGGGCATGAATGGGGTGTTAGATGCAGATCTTATACATGTAGGTGTGATAGATACAGTAGAGCAATTATTACAAAGATATGTTGTCTGTATGTATTATATAGTTGATTGTGTATGACTAGAATGTCATAAATGCCTGACTAGGGTGTTACAAGGGCATGACATGGGTGTTAGATAGGACATTATATATAAAGGTGTGATAGATACAATATTTTTAGATTATTCTATTTTTAGAACAACCAATACATTTATAAATTCCGTATAAGTCATCATTTCACCAAAGTAGGCACGGGGTTTAAGTATGCATTTCGCTGCATACATAAACTTTAACGATATATTTTTCTATGAAAAAAACTTATTTGTTCATTAAATTATGGTATTATCCTTAAAGGCTTTTACATTATCTTTCAGATGCACCAAAAATTAGCTCAATTGCGTTAATTTTTGTAAAATGCTGACACTTTGAAATTTGAAGATGTATATATGATGACCTATGCGCTTGCTTCAAACATATAACTTAAGAGTGCACAGTCTTTAATCATATATAATATATCTCAATTAAAGTGATATATATATTGCTTTTTATTTATGAAATAGATAAAGTGTAAAATACCTTTATTTTTGGTTAAATTATATAAAGCAACTTTCTTAGTTAAAAAAGATATATTTAATAAACCGATATATACGACTCGTTAAAAGGTCTTTTTTTCTAGCAATGAATCTCAATGTGTCATTTTCATCGTAGAGGCCTTGGATAACTTTAACATGTGCTTTTCAATAGAGTTCTTATATATATATTTAACTACTAGTATGCTGTATTCATTGTTGTAATGCACTGAAATATGGGCCTTTCCAAATTATTGTTATTGTGTTTGTGCCAATAAAATATTTGTATATTTGTATTTGTATATAAATAGGTGCTTTATTAAGCGTAAAACACGATAAACCACCATAAAAGCCTAGAAAAACCAACATAAAGGCAACTACCCATAAGAGTAAAAATCTTCCCCCAGCACCACCCAGGCATTTGTGTATATTACAGGTATAGCCCAAACAAATGCTTATAGTGTCTTTTACATGCCTGAATCTTTATTTATAATACAAAAATATGTGGACGTAGGCCAAATTTTTTTTAATCGACCCTACCCTCAATTTGGATAGCCAGACGCCAATATTGACCATACCAACCCCGGATCTTTTCACCCTAGTGACCAAACTGACCATATTATTGGTCTATACAAGGTGTCATTTTCATCATAAAGGCCTTGGCTAACATTAACATGTGTTTTCCAACATAAATAGGTGCTTCATTAAGCGGAAAACACGATAAATCATCATAAAAGCCTAGAAAACCAACATAAAGGCAACTACCCATAAGAGTGAACATCTTCCCCCAGCACCGCCCAGGCATACCATTGGTTATTTCGTGGCAGCCAGTTTTTATTATTGTCAGTGGAGGATGCCGGAGTGCCCAGAGAAAACCACCGACCTTTGATAGGAAAACTGACAATCCTAATCAATTAAGTAGGAAAGGTCCAGTGCCAAGTATTTCACGTATGATCAGGACGAAAGAGTACAATAGGTATATATCTGCATTGAAGGTCGGGATAATAGCATTATAACTGGGTACCTACCCCGGGTATCTACGGACACCCAATAAGTTGTTTCAGAGGTTATTCAAAATACACAGATTTGTATGGTAATCTCAAAGCATTAGGCATTAGATTTCACGTCTCCTAGCTTTCTAAATTCAATCATCACACACAGTCAAATTGACCACCCGCTCTAGCAATGGTTTGACTGCCGGTAAAAAACGGAAATTGTCACATTTCTATACCTCACTCACCATTGCAGTTTAAATTTGTTTACGAACAACATATACAAAAAGCGAATCTATAGCATGTAGCCATATGCGATCATGTCTTTTCAAAGGACACGGTAGATAAAAAGGCAGCAAAAATCATTGATGTATAGGGTATATAACTGGTAATCACAACATCAGATCACAACAAAGGTAGGCAGAGATCAGACATTGATGTATAGGGTATATAACTGGTAAATCACAATATCAGATCACACAAAGGTATTGAAACATGTTAAAACAAATTGTAATTTAAATAAAAGGTGGAAACTAAATATTGGAATTTCACCAAGGTACAGTGTTTCGATATATTTTTTTCTTCTTCATTGATTATATTTATTAATCAATTCATTAGTACCCTTTTAGCTCTACGTTACTTGTGACGTCATTCCTGGCTTTGTTGTGAGTATATCAGCACTGTTTCAATTCTTTATCTTCCCATACAAATTATTGTGGTAAGAAAAGTTAAAAAGGATAAAAACGTGTTTGAAAACGTACTATTTGTTTTATATCCAGAGGAGCAGATCAGTGGCAAACATTTCACCAGGAATTGTAATAAGAAGGAACATCAAGACTTCTATCAGCCTATTTTCAGGCTTTTCAGAAGAAGAGGCAAAAGACTTGGCTGAAGATTTCAGCAACATTGTTGAAAAAAGCGATGTCTTTACTAGGCTTAGTAAAATTTCCTCATCAAAAAGAGAAGCTAATGAAGTTCGGTAAGCTATTAAATTTTACAAGCCCCTCCTCTTTGGTAATAATTCTAGATAAAAAAAAGTTGTAAACTGCATAAAGTATGCAATGAAAATAGTTAAAAGCTGCCAAGAAAATAAAGGTTGTGTATTTTTGAGTATGATGAAGGAATAACCATTTGCTTTTCAGAGGTCAAGGTTATTTTGGAAATTTTTATGATATATTTGTTTGGCAATAACTTGAATCAAATAACTGTGGAAAGATAGGATGAACATTCATAACTAATCCGACAAATTTCAGATTAAATCAGGATATGGTAATAAAAAAACATAATAAAGTGAAAAATGATCATATTCAACTTAACCACAACCAAAATATATTCTCTACAATTATTATATAACAGAAATTTAAATCAATTAAAAACAACATAATTGTGTGAAAAAAGGAAATTTTAGGCAACAAGACTGACTTATAATTTCCCTTCCATCTTTATTCTACTTAATCGTTAGTTTTCTATTTGTTGTTGATTACTTGTTGCATTTGAATTGCAATATGCAATACTGTACTCAAATATGCATGTATACTATTACAAAAGGAGTGATTACTTTAATTCAAAATCCATGACCCAAATATTTTTACAGTTCAGATTCACACCCCCTACTTGCTATTTGAGGTATAAAACATGAAGAAACAAATTTGGAAAGGGTATAAAAATATAGCAAGTAACACACTGTTCACACTACATGCACCATAGGTACTATATTCGTAGACAATGAAAATCAATGGACGATAAATGTGTCCCCTGACCAATATTGACTGAGGTTACCTCTGGTCACCTTACACCGCTCTTCATATGTTGACTTAGGTTACCTCTGCTCACCTTGGACACATATTGACCATGTTTACCTCTGGTCCAGTTACAATGATGCTCTGATCACATAACAAACTCATTTAATTTGGTTACCTCTGGTCACCTTGTACATATATTCACTATGTTGACCTCTGGTCACCTTATATTAATGCTCACATAACACAATCATTCACTTTGGTTACTTCTGGTCACCAAACACATATATTGACGATGGATACCTCTGGTCGCCCTAAACCGCTATTCATATATTAACTTCGGTTAATGTTTGTAGATAAGAATGGTCAGTACTTGTGGTACAGTTAATGTGTACGTCAAGAAGACAAAGCATTTTCAAAGTTTTAATGGTTGCATACATTAGTACTCACGAGGGTTGGATGTTTGAAGATCATATTGGTCAACACTTGAGGGACCAATGTAACTTACATACGCCCAATTCTGATGTACTCTGATGGATGTAACATAGGAGGGTGTAATACGCATAATACCATAGGTACTCTGATGGATGTAACAAAGGAGGGTGTAATACATATAATACCATAGGTACTCTGATGGATGTAACATAGGAGAGTGTAATACGCATAATACCATAGGTACTCTGATGGATGTAAAATATGAGAGTGTAATACGCATAATACCATAGGTACTCTGATGGATGTAACATAGGAGAGTGTAATACGCATAATACCATAGGTACTCTGATGGATGTAACATAGGAGAGTGTAATACGCATAATACCATAGGTACTCTGATGGATGTAACATAGGAGAGTGTAGTACGCATAATACCATAGGTACTCTGATGGATGTAACATAGGAGAGTGTAGTACACATAATACCATAGGTACTCTGATCGATGTAACATAGGAGAGTGTAATATACATAATACCATAGGCACTCTGATGGATGTAACATAGGAGGGTATACTACACATAATACCAAAGGTACTTTGATGGATGTAACATAGGAGGGTGTAATACACATAGGAGAGTGTAATACGCATAATACCATAGGTACTCTGATGGATGTAACATAGGAGAGTGTAGTACACTAATACCATAGGTACTCTGATGGATGTTACATAGGAGAGTGTAATATACATAATACCATAGGTACTCTGATGGATGTAACATAGGAGGGTATACTACACATAATACCAAAGGTACTTTGATGGATGTAACATAGGAGGGTGTAATACACATAATACCATATGTACTCTGATGGATGTAACATAGGAGGGTGTAATACACATAATACCATAGGTACTCTGATGGATGTAACATAGGAGAGTGTAATACACATAATACCATAGGTACTCTGATGAATGTAACATAGGAGGGTGTAATACACATAATACCAAAGGTTCTCTGATGGATGTAACATAGGAGGGTGCAATACACATAATACCATAGGTACTCTGATGGATGTAACATAAGAGGGTGTAATACGCATAATACCATAAGAACTTTGATGGATATAACATAGGAGGGTGTAATACACATTATACCATAGGTACTGTGATGGATGTAACATAGGAGGGAATCTCAAAAGATTGACACAATGGAGAAGCCAGTTAAAAGTTACATGTATGACAAAGGTTGTGCTATCAGTGGTGTTGTTTCATTTATCAGCGCTAATCCGTATATGGCGTATCCAGAAATTTTCATAAGTGGGGGCCCACTGACTGACCTAAGAGGGGGCCCGCTCTAGTCACGCTTCAGTGATTCCCTATATAAGCAACCAATTTTTTCCCAAAAAGGGGGGGGGGGCCGGGCCCCCTGCCCCCCCCTAAATCCGCCTCTGAAATTGAATAATTTGTGTCCGATTCCGAAAACCCGAATATAAAGAAACGAAATGTTGAGTTATATCCAGGAGGAATAGTTTAAAAGGAAGGATGACAAGTTATAGAAATTAAGGTTGAGACAGAACAACAAAAATTACCATTATATTTATATATTTGAATAAAAAAAAAAAATCAGTGTCGAAATTTTAGTGAGGCAATTTCCTCACTTGCCTCAAGGGTAGCTACGGCCTTGCGGTAATATAGTGCATTTGTTCTTTGTCACAAATTACTCCATATAGTGAATATAGTTTATTCATATTTTATTATGGGGCCGCATGGGGCCGGATCGACGTGGGCCGGATCGACTTGGGCCGGATCGACTTATAATAACAATCTGTGAACTTTATATCGTGTGAGACAATAGTTTAGACAAAGGAACGTTTAGTGATATATTTGATTCTTTTTCCGAACACCACCACCAATCTTTTCATTTGGTAACCTTATACCTGTTTACGACAGGGTGCTCCGAAGTCAACGGAGGAATTTACCAGCACAACAACAACAACAATAATGGCTGTTGACAATTATCACTCACTTATTTAAAGTTTATTTTAGATTTTAGCAAGTGTATATATATTCACGGAGTGTGTACATACTTAAAGACTTTTATCCATATTACCCTCAAAAGAGGGGTGTTCCTAACATAGGAAGCTCATACGAAGAAAAGAAGGTAAATCAATAGAAAGTAGAATTGCGTATTTTTGGATTATTCTATTTTTAGAAAAACCAATACACAGAAAAGCACTATTTATAAATGTTGTTTCTTGGTACCTAAATAATAGGAAATTGGATCGGGAAACAAACGTGAAATTATCGCAATTAGTGAAGAAATTGATCACTACTTCGAAGTTTTATAAATATCTACACAGCAGTGAACATTTTAAATTTACTAGTTAATAAATTTTATCAAGTTAAAACTGAAGAATATCCTCATCTCATGGGCTTTTCGTGCTATTAATTTTTTGTGACATCACAATTTTAATTGAGAAAGCAAGCATAGTACATATTCATGCATATATGAAGTACGAAAACATTGATCTGATCATATGTGGGGAAGAATATTTAAAACTCTTTAAAACTACCTGTCAATTAACAACATTCAATCGTAAAAAAGAAACCCAGAATATATGCAGGCTTTAGAAAAAAGAAGACTATAGATGTAAGGGGACGGGTTTAAATAACATGTACATTATGTAGAAATGAGACAATTCTATACAGGAGACCAGATGACCCAGAAATAATAACTATAGGTCACCCCGTAAGCGTTTAACAATGAGCAAAGCCCATACCGCTTAGTCAGTTATAAAATATAAATGTACATGCAAATATTATTATAATATAGCCGTCTAGGGTTTTAAAACGCGTATCACATGTTTAGAATAAGATTGTTCAATTAAGAAATTATGCTTCTTTTAATAATTTAATTGAGTTGTAAAAGTGTTGACTGAAGCACAACTTGTACGAAGCGGTTCGTTCGAAAAATATGCACACGATCAACAATATAAAATCCCCCTTCCCTGTTACCACCAAAAAAAAAAAATACAAAAAGAGGCATTCATTTCTTATAATTATATTTCTATGCTAATAAAACAACACAAAAAGTTTGAACAAGTTTTTCTTTTATATACCAGTGCACTTTTTTTGCAGCACGTGTCAACTCCAATTTAACATATAATTTTGATATTCCTTAATATGTATTTTTAATTTCAGACAAACTACTCGTAATTTCTTGAAAGTTTTTGATTACATTTAATTTTTTTCTACAAATATAACTTCCTTGCCAACAGAACTGCCGTTTTGTTTGTTTATTAACAAAGACTTCCGAAAAGAAATGTTATTCTTATCCTTAATATATACGCTGACTTTAACGACCTTATACTTGTTTAAATACAAAATCAAGAGATGTTCCGGTGATTGCGACTTAAGTAGCAATTTAACAATATTTTTTTTTTAAAAATTGTATAAGAAGGCACAAAATTTAAAGTAGGCACGTATACATTTTGGAGGCCGAGTTTACACATTTCCCGATTTTTTATTGAGTTTAAAGTAACATATTTATCTTAAATTGTTATAAAAAACATATTGTACGTCCAAACAATATTAATATAACATCAAGATTTTCGATAATAACTGATTTCTTAAATTCTTTGAAAATGCTGAATCATGCTTACTTTAGTAGCTGTTTTAACGCATCGGGACTTTGGTAGCAATTAGTTAGTATATATATATATATATATATATATATATATATATATATTGAGAGACAAAAAAAAAAACCCACATAACAGAAGATACATGTAATAGGAAAAAAAAAGCAAATGATAGTTCCTAATGAAATGCATTATTTATTGATAGGTACATGTATCATAAAATTGTTTAGAAATGTTATCTGATTATTCCCCTTTGTGTAGTCTGTGATATACTTATATAAAAAAAAAGTATATTTAGAAACATGTAACAAGACATGTGCTAGTTAAATGCAACCAATGTTAGGACGTCTCCCTCAATTGATGTAGCAAATAAAGAATCCTTAAAGTAAATTTAGAAACATGTAACAAGACATGTGCTAGTTAAATGCAACCAATGTTAGGACGTCTCCCTCAATTGATGTAGCAAATAAAGAATCCTTAAAGTAAGGATTGGTTGTAGTTATTCCTTTTCCATAACGGCAAGTTGCCTCAATTTATTCCAAATAAATTTCCAAAGACGTACTGGTATTTAGTGATTCTAGTGGTTCTTCCTTATGATGGTAAAACGATCTGTATACTTTTTAGTGAAAATAAGATGAACACTTTTGAGTTACGGGACTTTGCCACTAAAACAGGTTTTTTGTCCTTCACATGTCGCGCTGTATCTCATAAAACAATTATGATAATTGCTTTAAACTGTACCCACTTCTAAGTTATATTAATCTAAAGATCTGTATATTTGTGGGGGATGATTCAAAGTTTTATTTTAGAAATATTGATTAAAAAAAAGGGTGGCTTTCACATCATGTCATGAACAGGATATCTCAAAAACAATTTATGTTTATTGTTTAAAACTTTACCCACTTCTTAGTTATATTTATCTTAAAATCTGTATACTTTCTGGTGATGATTCGAAATTTTATTTTAGAGATGTTTTTGAGTTTTTTGTTAAAAAGGTGTGTTTTCAAATGTCACGCTGTATCTCAGAAAGTATTTATGATTATTGCACACGAGCCGACGGGCGTATCATGCGCTCATGTCGCAGCTTTGTTTTATTTTTCATTTCTCCTTTATTTGTATTTGACTGAGCAGTTTTATCACTTGATTTTTGTTGGGGCAGCTCCGTTATTCTGACACCCTACTAGTCTGACACCCCATTTATCCGACATCTCATTGGTCCGACACCCCATTGGTCCGACACCCCAAAAGTCCAACACGGAATAATTGAACAATATTTTAAATAAATAATATTGTTTCAATAGGTTAATCCAATTACTAAAAATTGACCTTCCTGAGAGTCCTTAAAATAATAATACCATACATGAATTCACAAAGTACTTACAATATTGTAATTTTACTTAATTTCCGATGGCAACTATTACAGAACCTACCTGGTGTATTTATTATTAATTTTTTCTCGTCCTGAGTATGCATGTAAAACAACAGCAAATGTGCTAGTGAATAAAACAATGAATACAGGTACATTAGTGTGACAGTGTCAATGTCAAGAGGAGTCGGACTGGTTGCGAGAGTTTTTTTCATGGTGCCTGTGTGCTTGAGTCCTACCAATAAGTTGTGTTTAAGAGATAAAAAAACACAAATGAAAATATTTTAACAGAAACAAAGTTTGTTGTATCATGAATCTGCAATTACATATATCATCGTTTATTTAAATAGATCATACACATGGCTATTTGTAAATGATTGGTAGTTATTTGTTTGTATTATGTCTAGTGGCAAATGTTTCATGACTTTATTAAGGTGGAAACTTCGATGAAAATGGATGATATCAAACTTAGAATGTGTGAGCACATTTTTTCATTTTTATCGAAGTTTAAAATTTACAACTGTTACAGTCTTTTTTACATAAAAAAATTATCATCGATTGAACAATTTTACTTCATATATCAGTGTTATAAACTTAAACTCGCCAATTTTCGAGTTTTTTTAAGAAATGAATGCTTTTTTTTTTAAACTTCATTGGGGTGAAAAAGCGTTGACCGTAGCACATTTTGTATGAAGCGCGAAAGCAATTTTTAGGTAGGATCCTGAAAAACACGATTTTTCTCAAGTTTGTATTTAATCAAATTGTGTACATTATTGTGGGACCTCGTGTCATCATGAGTGGTAAATTTTATTGTGTAATGAAGTTTCTTCAAGAATAACGCAAGATTGCAGTGTAGCAAATCAGAATAACGTATTATGATATAACATACATCTAACAAATGTCTATTGTAATTATTATCAATTAACAACTGGATAGCTCTCTTTTTTTTTCTTTTTTTTCTTTTTTTTAATTTTTCGATCGTATGTACAGTACAGATGAGTGGAAATAATAGTCTCTCTTTATGGTAAAAATGACACTTTTTACAGTCATGATTGTATCCAAAACCTAATTACGTGAACATTATTCATTATGATGAGAGACTGCCCTGCTGATGACATTTCATATTTAGTATTATCTGTTTCTGTTATATAATCAAAAGAAAGAGTAGTTCAAATAACTTGTCAACGATTCTACAAATGAGTGTCCGAATTAGGGCGGGAGGGAAGGGAATATATTTGCATCCATTTTCCCTATTATTGATACACTGTGTCCATTACTCCCTCCATAATATTACTATTTTAGAACCTCATTTTTTGGCCTATTTTTTTATTCTTTATATTTTTGCCATTACTTTCTTGATCTGTAAATCTCAATTCACACCCTGCTAAAGTCGGACTCTCGGGGTGTCGGACCAATGGGGTGTCAGACTAATGGGGTGTCGAAATATCGGGCCGACCTTTTTCTGTTAAGCAATTCGATAAAAAAATGCTCTCTGCTCTCTTAAAGTCCTGTCACTTAAGGTCATCTACTGTAACGGTAAACTGAATATGCATACAAAATTAGTTGGGGTCAGATTCCTACCAGCGTAACTATATAATTTTCCACTAAAATAAATTTGTTGTTTCCTTTCCTTTCAGCCAATAGTTCGAAGACTTTAATACATCCATTGTTTAGGTTTAAAATGTCCTTCAAAAATGGAGATTTTTTGGCCCTACCCCCTCAGTCATGTCTACTGACTTTGAAACTTTTGCTTATTTCACATGTATTAGCTTGTAATTAGTTCAGTTTAGGGGGAACAATTCGGCGGAGGACATTTTAGCGGGAAAAATGGACATTTAAACGCCAAAGTGAAAGACATTTTAGGGCCATATTTTAAACCCATTCATGCGAAAATTAAATTTGGCAATGCCCATTTTAGAGAAACTTTTTTTAACCCATTCTAACAAATAATATATAAAACAGAATGTGTCCCCAGTACATGGATGTCCCATCCGCACTATCATTGTCTATGTTAAATGAACCGTGAAAATGGGATAAAATCTTTAATTTGGCATTAAAGTAGAAAGATCATATCATAGGGAACATGTTTACTAATTTTCAAGTCAATTGGACTTCAACTTCATTAAAAACTTTACGCATAAACATAAAAAAGGTTTATTTCAAGACAGCTCAATATAAAACACATCATGTTCATTAAAAAATAGAGCACTTAAAAATTAAATATAATGTTAGAAGTCCATTCTAGTCGAATTAATATACCAGATAAAATACAGCACTAAAAGTCTAAAAGGTTGGATCAAATGTTAAAAGTAAGTTCTAGTCTAGAATTTGTATCTTAGAGAACGTACGGTTTATGGGCTCTGGATATACCTCCTGTATAATACTGTGCATATAATTGCATTAGGAACGGTTCTTTCTTCGTATCTTGTCTAGATTGTGGTGCAAATTCGTTTATTATGCTTCGTATCTTTATATATGCTATTGTTTGGAATTTGATAATTATCAAGAAAACGCGAATAGCTAGGTGACAACTATAAAATTGATTATTATAATGGGCATGGAACGATGATCTTCCCTTAATTGTTTGCTAAGAATTACACGAAATTTCTGCCCAAAGCTTAAGTGGGAACATAGAATCTTCAGTTGCATAGTATTCGGTCAGATAAAAATTGCTGTTCATGGGTATAGAGTAATATTCAACCAGGTAAGTTTTCGCTAAAATGGGGTAATAAAACAGGTGAAGGAATTAATCCAGTGCTAAAATGGGCTCTAATGTCGGCAATAAAATGTCGCATAGTAGTTTAAAAAATTTCGCTAAAATGTCCTGCGTCCGACATCATTAGTGATACATTTGTAGTTCAATGGTATTTGTTTTGCTGTTGTATAAGTTAACATATACATATTAGTTTGTGATTAGATCCGTTTAAGATGAACAGCTAATGTTAGATCAATAGTATTTGACATTTAAATTTATTGTCATTTGTATCATTTAGCAAAATCTGTTTCAGCTCATTCGGACATTTTTTGTTTAATTCCGTTTGTAAACAGTGAGTGGTTATTGCATATAAAACATCAAGTCAAAACTTTTTGATGATGAAGATTTTAATTTTTAATATTAAAAGATTATTTTCTAATATTAGAAAATGATTTCTTAAAATGATTTCTTAATATTAAAAAATGATTTCTTAAAATGATTTCTTAATATTAAAAAATGATTTTGTAATATTAAAAAATGATTTCTTGATATTGAAAAATGAATTTCTAATATTAAAAAAACATTTATTAATATTAAAAAATGAATTTTATAATATAAGAAATTAATTTCGAATTTCTAATATTAAGAAAGGAATTTCTAATATTGAAAAAGGAATTTCTAATATTAATAAATGATTTTTTAATATTAGAAAAACATATTTTAATATTAAGAAATCATTTTTCAATTTTAGAAAATCATTTTTTAATATAAAGAAATAGTGTTTTTCCTTTTTGATATTAGAAAATCATTTTCTTATATTAGAAAATGATTTTTAATATCAAAAGATGATTTTTTTAAAATTTTTAATATCAAAAAATGATTTTCTGATATAAGAAAATGATTTTCTGATGTAAGAAAATGATTTTCTAACATTAGAAAATAGATCTTTTTGTCCACTTTGGCTTTCCATAAAGATGTAACCCTTCAATGATATCTGACACTGTTTTAAATTATTGAGCTGATAGATATAGAAAGCTAAGGAAATATGCATACGCTTCGGATGGACAAAATATGTGCATTATTCCAGCCCTCCATCAAAAGTTTATCTTGAGTCAAGATTGAATTCATCTTAAATCGTATACTATCTACTTGCATTATTTTCAGTAGATAAACAATGCTCTTCTTGTGAAATGATTGATATATTAGTAATTGGTAATGGATATTTGACATTTTGATTCTATGGTACAGTTTAGCAGGAGTACATTTCGAAAGAGAATATATGATGATGCATAAAACTTTACTATATTGTTTTGTCTTATAATTTAAAGGCTCTAAATAGCCTGGGTCACTCCCCTTGGTATATGTGCATATCATAAACGAAGGACACATATAAATTTATGATAAAATTGTGTTTTGGTGATGGTGATGTGTTTGTAGATCTTACTTTACTGAACATTCTTGCTGCTTACAATTATCTCTATCTATAATGAACATGGAACAGTAGTTAAACTATTTTCTAACAATTTGAAAAATATACAAAATTTATGAAAATTGTTAAAAATTGACTATGAAGGGTAATAACTTCTTTACCTTAAGGGGTCAATTGATCATTTTGATCATGTTGACTCTCTTTGCTGTACATTATTGCTGTTTACAGTTTATCTCTATCTATACTGATATTCAAGATAATAATCAAAAGCTGCAAACTTTTCTGAAAATTACTAATGAAGGAGCAGCAACCCAACAACAGGTTTCATGGCAAACAGACCTTGACCTACCAAACAAATGGTCCTCGTCAGATTTGCTTTAAATGCTTTGGTTTCTGAAATATGAGCGACAAATGCATTTTACACTATGTACTATTTTCAGCCGTGTTGGCAATCTTGGTTCGCAGGCTGGATCATCAGAAACATTTTTAAAACTATATACCCTTATGATTATTGTGGAAAAGTTTGATCAAATATATTCCTAGTAGTTTCAGAGGAGAAGACTTTTGTAAAAGATTAAGGTTACACAAATGTACGGAAAATTGTTAAAAATTGACTATAAAGGGCAATAACTTCTTAAGGGGTCAACTGACTATTTTGGTCAGGTTGAATTGTTTGTAGATCTTACTTTTTTTTTAACATATTGCTGTTTACATTTTATCTCTATCTATCATGTCTATAAATATATTCAAGATAATAACCAAAAACGGCAAAATGTCCTTACAATTACCAATTTAGGGGCAACAACCCAATAACGGGTTGTCCGATTCATCTGAAAATTTCATGGCAGATAGATCTTGACCTTAACAACAACGTCAACTTTACCCGAGTCAGATTTGCTCTAAATGCTTTGGTTTTTGAGATATAAAACAAAATCTACATTTTACCCCTATGCTCTATGTTAGCCATGGTGGACATCTTGGTTGGTTGGCCGAGTCACTGATAATTGTGGCCAAGTTTTGTTAAATTTGGCCAAGTTGTTTCAAAGGAGAAGATTTTTGTAAAAGTTAACGACGACGGACGACGACCGACGAACGCCAAGCGACACCAAGTGATGAGAAAACAATGTAAAATGAAGAAACCATATGTCATCCGGAAACAGCGTCATGAAAGACATTTGTAAGCAGAATACATAGACAAGATTTGTACTGTTTGAACTGGTATTTGTTAATGATAATTGAATTATCAAATGGAAACAGTTCAGCATGTTTACTGCACCATTGTGGTATGTAGTATGCACATAAGTGTTTTAATGGAGATTGCTGACAAGATACTTTGTGTATTAATCCAGTTAATATATATTTCTAACTGAGGATAAGTATATTAAGAAAGATTTGCATTATACTACTTGTCGGACACCATTATTTTCTTAACGTCATTGACATATGAAGTAAATTGTCCGGTAGAATAGTTCCACTTTAATACATCAAAGTAAGATATTTTGGTTTGAAAAAGATGCATGGCCAACCATAGCAAAGCAAGGTGTATATATATTTTTTTATTATTGAACGTCACGTTTATTTGTGTGACGTCCCTCTGTTTTGATCTCGAACATGTTGTTTTCTGGAATAGATTAATGTAAATAAAGTACTCGACACAATAGCCTAGCCTGTTGAAACATCGCATAATACAAGATATAATATTAGCAGACTTTTATGCAGATAGCAGTAGTTCTTCAGATATCCAGAAAATTATTGTTTTCAGGAAATAAGAACATAGTAAATAACATTCAGAGAACTTTGCTATAACATCTTTCAAAATAATTTGTAAGACCTCATAGTTCCACTTTTGGATGTGAGTATATGTATTAATAAGAAACATCTCCGCCACTGAAAAAAGATACTCGCCATTCTAGACATTCTTTAGACGATCTGTGAACTCCGATCGGTATAAAAAGTACCCAATTGTTTATAGTACTTTGATTGACATTTTCACTTGGCCATGAGTTACTTGATCGTTTTATCCACTGTATTGCAGACGATATCCATATTTTACAACGTAAAGAGCAAGAAAAATCAAAAATTGTTTTGTCAGTTATACACGGTCTATGAATTGTCATGCGCATATCATTTCTAACCAGGAATATATATATTTTTTATAGAATGCACTCGAAAAATAGTGTTCACCATTATCATCTTCAAAGTATTACAAAAGTCTCCTTGCGGCAGAATTGAATTATAATTTCATGCGGGGAGATTGCCAAAGACTGTAAGAAAGCTTGTCTTGCGGATTCCTTGTCGCCAAATAATTGTAAAGCAATTCCCAATAACTTGTAGGCCTCCGCTATACACTTCAAATATGGCATCAAATATATTTCTCCTATAACAAGTTTTAAATCTTGAATAGAATCCTGACAACGTCTAACATTATTGAGGTGATAATGACAAAGAACACTAAGGAAATAGACATATGCTGTGAATGGAATGGAATATTGTTGTTTCCGTCCCTCCATTACAAGTTCGTCTGGTGTTAACGTTGAATTCACTTGAAATTGTATAAAATCTACGTATAGTATTTTCAGAAGATAAGCAACACTCTTCTTGTTGAATGGCAGCAGTTTAAATGACTGGTAATGGATATCTGACAGAGTCAATCTAAAGAACAGTTTGTCGGAAGTACATTTCGATATAGAATACCTAATGATGTGTAAAGCTTTCCTGTATTGCTTTGTTTTGTAAAAAAGTGAAGCTATCATAAGCCATCCAGATACAACGTCATGATAGACATTTGTTAGCAGAGTACTTAAACAGGATTTGTACTGTTTGTATTGGTACTTATTATTGATAGTTGCACCAGTAAATGGTACACGCTGAGCTTGTTTACTGGACGTCGGTGATATGAAGTATGCATACAAGTGTGTTAGTGAAAATTGGTGACACGATATGTTTTGAATTATTCCTGTATTAAATAAATCTATCTCAGAGAAAGATTCTAAGGAACTATTTGCAAACAAAATCTTAGATTGCAGTATTTTCTCAACGTCATTTACATATAATGTAAATGGTTTGATTGGAAAATTCCACATCGATACATCAAAGTTAGATATTTGATCTGAAAATAAAATGCATCGCCGACCATAGCTGTGTAACGTATATAATTTTTGTAAAAGAACATCACGAGCACGACCCTCTATTTTGTTCTCGAACAAGTTGTTTTCTGGAATGAAGTAATGTAAACAAACTGAGTACTCGACGCAATAGACTAACCTGCCAAAACATCGCATAAAACAAGTTATCATATTATTAGGCTTCCATACAAATGATGGTAGTTCTTCAGATATCCAGAAAATTATTGTTTCAAGGAAATACGAACAGAGTAAATCTTTACATTCAGAATCATTTGCTATAACATCTTTCAAAATTATTTTCAAGAGAGCATAGCACATTAATTGGGTGTGAGTAAATGTATTAATAAGAAATTTTTCAGCCACTGAAAAAGATACTCTCCATTCTAGATCTTCTTTTGGTGATCCGTGAACTCCGATCGGTACAAAAATTACTCCGTGATTTATAATACTTTGTGTGACGTTATGACATGGCCATGAGTTACTTGATCTTGTTATCCAATTTACAGCAGAAGGTGTCCACGTTTTACAATGTAAAGAGAAGGCAAAATCCAAAACTCCAGTTTTGTCAGTTATACACGGTCCTTGAATTTGTCTGCCTTTATCCCCAAACAATAAAACATTTCCCTTCCATAATGCACTGGAAAAATAATGTTTACCATTATGTTCTTCACAACATTCCAAATCATACTGATCTCTGCTATATTCTAGCCTTAATTGAGTAAAACCAGGTTTTACATCGTCTGTATCCATGGACAGATAAGTTATACTTGGATTAAAGTCGGGTTGTTTATCCGCATTCACCTGAATAGATTTTCTTACTTGCATTATATCTAAATCACTTCCTCGCATTTCAAGTCCTTCTCCATAGCTTCCACTTGTTATCCATGTGAATGACTTGTCACTTTGCAAATTATCTCTCATCGCGTTCATCAGTCTGATTGTTCTGTTCCTACGATGTTTTGACATAGATAGCGATAAAGAGCTTGTGATATATTTGGTGTTATAATATCTGTAATTAAAAGATTAAAACAAACATGGTAAGAATAAGGTATATCATCCAAAACTGTACATTTGTAATGTCTTCACTAATTTTATTGACAGTTAAGTTCTCCGCAGTACATTTGATTTGAACATTAAACTTAAATCAAACGAGATTTGAATATGCAGATCATGTGATATAATAAAAATGTTAGTAGAGTAAAGTTCAAAATATATGAATTTGCGTCAGGAAAAAGCTCTTAAATACATAAGTGGACTTACAAATAAAAACAAAGAAATAAGAGACACAGCTAAAACGTAACGTTGGGGAAATCGTATTTCCTTCAAACTCTTCCATAATATAGATTTTGATTTTTTTTTCTCTTCTAAACACCTATTAAAGTATGGGTGACCGTACTACTTTTCATAGTCAAACTGTAAAAGTCGCGCAAAATTTTATATATATAAGTTGGTTCTTTTTTATTGTTAAATAAAATCCGTCGTATCTGGGTTTTTTTTAACAGTCTTAACAAGGCATCAATATCTTGTAGTGCCTCCCCGTGCTTCAGGTTTATGCTCTTATAATATACTAGATTATGGAGTGTGTGTCCGAGCGAGAACTTCTCTAGTTCATTACTTAAGGAATATTTTTCTAAACGTAGTACTTCAATATTCGGCCCCATTCTATTATTTAGTCAGACGTCAGTCACTACCCTGATATATACTCAGACAGCGTTTGACATTTTTAGCCGAAACATCTTTAGCCGAACAGATTTATCATTTTTACATAATTTAATCATTGTATTCTGGTTCATATTCTGTACGCCAGTCTTTGCTCCTTTCTAATATAATTCACAAACAAAAAACAAATATGTAGCTTAGAAATTGAAAAATATTAAATACTAAACTCGTGCAAAGGGTATCTACACGTCTCAATCTTCAAAAACGCTTATCTAAAAATACTACCGACGCTAACATTTTTAACAATAAAAATCGTGGTTACCCTTCTATCGATAAGTGTCATGACTTACATGTCCCCGTTTTCCACCAACAATACGGTAAAGTCCGCGTTTAATAGTTGCACATTTTCTTTAAAATTTGAAACAGATACATTTTTACAAGTATACAGAGAAACATTTGAACAAACTATTTCAGATATCAAGACTTCTGATTGTAGATTGTTGGACGCCGATTCCGTTTAGTAAAAAAACAAAAGAAGAAACGTAAGCACTCTCAATCAACAGCATGTAACGTGTAATGTTAATATCAATAAGCATGATTTATGATCTAATATACCATAATTTATCAAACATGAAATGTTTCAATTTCAAGGGAAGATATGTCAATTGTTAATCGATATTAGTACAACAAAGGTTATTGGCGTAAGCTGTTTGAATTTTTAAAAGTCAAACAAATATCTGTTTTGGGTTTTTAAAAGGCAGATCAAAAACTTAATCTCAATCGCTTTATATGACTTTTGAACAACAGTATATTTCCTTTATTTGAATTCAATCAAAGTTTAATATGCATTATATTGTTATCAACGAGATGAAAATATTAAATCATTTGTTTTTATATCTCCAAGGTCGTTATGGAAACAACTAAACACAAATTGCCTCAACCTAATTTATTTGAACTTTGGAGATGTTTGCAATTATATAACATCTTCTTCTTTCATATTAAGTTTGATAAGATCAGACCAACACTTAACTTAAGGACGGTTCAAATTGAATCAATGTTGACTTCTTCAAAGTAAAATTTGTGCACAGCTGGTTTTAAAAATAATATTAGGAGCAGACTTTTACAAATCAGTTATTAATAAGCTGTCCAAGGACTAAGTTTGTCATGTAATATGTGTAAGATGCGGTAAGGATGCCAATGCGACAACTCTACATCCTAATCACAATTTTTTTAAGGTCAAAGTACGGTCTTCAACACGGAGCCGTGGCTCACAACGAATAGCAAGCTATGAGGAGCTCCAACAATTACTACTGAAAAAACATATGTTAGTTATTAACCCAAGCTCTTTGTTAGAAAAATCGTGCTTTAATCTAATACTTTCTTACCTTGTATACATTATGCCTTTAATGCAGTTTTGTAACTCATTGGCACTCATACTTTTTTGTATGTGTATACACTTCTTTTGTTTATTGTAAACGTAAAACAAGAACCTTATGATAATATGCAAGCAAAATTCATTTCATCACATTGTACTTAAGATTTCTATGTAAGTAAACAACTAAAAACCCACAACAACTGGGCTGATCTATAACTCTTCTCTACCATTAAAAACCTGTCTGTTACTCATTGTAACTACGAGTTCGGTGATAAATCTCAATTGGAGATACCTCAATCGATGAAAGTAGTCATGATAGTGGTTACTGTCATTTGGAAAATATTCGTAGTTATTCTTATATTAGTAGTTATTTAATTTGGGTCCCTGTTTAGCTTGCTGTTATATGTGAACCCAAGCTCTTTGTTAGAAGTCGTGCTTTAATCTATACTTTCTTACTATTTACACATTGAGACTTGGATGGAGAGTTGAAAACTCATTGACATGCATACATATCTTTTTTTATATGCATAAACTTCGTTTTATTGTAAACGTTAAACAAAAACCTAACGATAATATGGAATCAAGAATTTTTTTTTTCACATTATATTTGAGATCTCTATGTAAGTAAAAGTTAAATTAATTACCTGACATCTTCTAATTCCAGCTATAGAGTTGTTGTTAAAACATGTATTATAGTTTTATTGGCTTTTGTTTCCAATAAAATTAAACATATCTATAAAACCTACGCACTGCTTTGTTATTTGCATTTAAAAATCTTATTACAACATGTACACTACATATGGTAACAATCAAAACTAAGATACCATAAAATGTTGTTTACACACGGAAAGAGGTTGTAAATTGATTAAGGTATTTTTGTTATCTTCATATTACACTTTTAAATCTTATAACTATCCAAACGTTCATAACTGTTTGAAGTATGATAAACTTTGAATATTGCAACAACAACAAAAAACCACATAGAACTGGTTCTAACGTTGTTCCTTATAAGTAAACGAAAAAGAAGTAGGTGCCCTAAAACAATATACTGAGTGCCAATTAAAACGCAACACTTTTGTTTTAAAAAAAAATCTTATAAGTTTTATTTTATTTATATTAGAACTTTGTAAAGTTGGTTGAAAATTACTTCTAAGACAATTGTCGACAACTTTACGGTTGAGTGATTTTTGGAACGAACAAATGCGAAGTAAGGGTTATTTTGAACAGACATAAACCGAGTTAAACGCTTTTCAACATACGGACCATTTTCACGATTTTGTCATTTAAAGCTTGGCTAATGTCATGAATTTTCCCGCCCTTATTGTTAAGAAACTGCAATAAACATCTGAGTAAATGCAAGGACTTTCTGACAACCAGCAACATGCAGTTTTGGGCAGTATCCAATGTAGCCTTTCACAGCATACAATTACTAGAAGACTGAAGTTGTAGCCTCTACAATAATCCAAAATCATCAACAAGTTCAATCAAAATGGATCATTTAATGATAAGCCACATCCTGGGATACAAAAAGCAAGAAACGCTAAGCAAGACCGATACATTTGGACTTGAACATATCCAATATCAACTCTGATGGTTGTTCAAAAGTCATCAGAGTTCAATGGTGGTCACGGTAGAACCTTTGGAGCAATTTCAGTAAAGCACTATTTGCGCTGAAATTGTTAGAGAGCACCACAGTCTTTCCTTAGTGACATCTAAACGGCCGTCTGGCGTAAACATCGAATTCTGTAGACCAAAAATCATCCATTATGTACCAAAAACCGGCAGTGTATGTTACATAGACATTTGACACCCGGATTTTGGTCCGAATTTGCAAATTTTGCATCAGATTTGACATATTTTAGACGAAGAAAACCACCCCCAATATCATAAAGTCAGCTTGAGTTTGCTTACGGGACAAGTGGAATAATATTCCTCGGGATCACATTAAACGTCCGGGATGATCAATTCCACGGTGCTGTCGGGATTGCGCTGCACCTCAGGGTTGTAACATTTTTTGTTAGGACTGTGAGTTGATTGTTCGACATTGGATGTGTCGTTTACCTGTTGCACACGAAAGAAGACAATGAAACATTTTTGTTTGATGTCGATCTATTGTTAAAATTGTAAATTTTCAAGGACAATTTATTTTGAAAGATTATCATTTCTAATATAAATGTTATTTTTAAAAAACCAAGTGTTGCGTTTTCATTTACACTCAGTTTATTAAAATGTTGAAACCTTGATGACCAAGTTCATTCGTTTGCAAAATATTTATGAAATATAATCTCATTGATAATGTCAAACTTAGTGGGATAAATCGAACTTTGTGAAACATGAAGTGAAACAGTACTTTTGTTGCTAATTTAGATACAAAGTCTCATTTATACTAATGCCGTAAAAGAGGGCAAAAAATACCAGATGTACAGTCAAGTTCATAAATAAAAAAACCTGACACCGCCATGGATAAAAAATGAAAAAGACTAACAGATAAATAATAGTACACAAGAAACAACATAGAAAAATAAAGACTGAGCAACACGAACCCCACCAAAACCATGGGGTGATCTCAGAAGCTCCGGAAGGGTAGCCAGATCCTGCTCCACATGAATCACCCGTAGTGTTTCTCATATTATTGCAAACCTGGTAAATAGTCTAATTCGGTAGGTCACATTCATGAAGTTAAGAGATACAAGTTGAGAGGTTTTGTACAAATAGCGACAATAGCATTTTATCCTGAATGTGGCATAATGTTTTGCTTAACAGTGATATTTTATGTCTTATGTTTCACATTTTCAGTCGCTGATGTACAAAGTAGACATTGGTTTTTTTATCAATGTTTACAGAGTTTCGAAAAAGAGGGACGAAAGATACCAAAGGGACAGTCAAACTCATAAATCTAAAACAAAAAGTTTGATGTAATATGTTCATTTATGTGAATGAATATATATTAAGGTACATTTCTTTCTTAAAAAGATTGGCACCACCCTTTGATCAAAATCAGTTTATGATTTAAACAAAACTTATATAGGTCAGATGCACATCCTAACAAAAAAGGTGGCTGATGGCACCACGAAGAGGAATAGCTGTTAAAGTGTAGCGAAATTTTTAGTCCTAATTACAATTTTCATGATAATGGTGTTCTAATAATGAGTGTTAATGTACTGATTTTTTATTAGTCATTTTATTTTCTGAATATTCTAAATATACGTTTATGTGTTTTTAAATTGACAATGCTATTCTTATCATGCTAAAGGTAAACTACTCTCAATTTGAAGGCAATTAAACCCTTTGTGAACCTTCTCCAATAAAAATTTTATCAAGTGGCAATTATCGTATAAATACATGTGTTCAGAATGGGAATGAAGACAATCCTCTTATATGTAAGGTACGCCGCAAACTTCAATGTAAATAAAACTGAATTTGATGAGACTGTCCTTAAGGTGAGAGGGTTAGCGCTTTAGAACCAGGTTTAATCCACCATTTTATACATTTGAAAATGCCTGTACCAAGTCAGGGAAATGACAGTTCTTGTCCATTCGTTTTTGACTTTCCGAATTGATTTTCCCCTACTTCAGTATTTTTGTGATTTTTCTTTTTTTCAACAGCTATTTTAAAAAGAAGATATTTTGAATACGGGTATTAATCTTTACATTTTAGTCTTACATGCATGATTTTTATTATGTGTAGTTGTAACTGCGAGTATTCTCAGATTTGTACTCGATGTCTTTTTTTTGTTTGGATATACAAGTATTCGGCCACGTCCACTCTGTTTTTGTAGATGTAATTATATTTGTATTCATCTGATGAATTTTACTGTAGTTTGAACTATAATGATTTACTCTTCCAAATTGTAACTTGGATGGAGAGTTTTCTCATTGGCAGTAATATCACATCTTCTTATATCATTATAATGTATAATGTTGGTTTTTTAGTGATTTTATTAACAATGCATGTAATCATTAAACCATACTACATATATAAAAATGTCAAATGCACATTATTTAAAGTGTTATTTAGCTTAAAATTTATAATCAAAAGGGAATAAAATTAATACATTCCAATCTATTTTTCACCTTTCCTATGTTATGTCTTAGTATAATACGCTGGGTGTTGTACTGATTGATATACGTGATGTTTTGCAATAGTAGTATTTGGCCAGAAACTGCGAGAATCCTCAGATCCGTACTAACTGTGGTTTTTTGATTGTTTTGGAATGTATAAGTATTCGTTCGCGTTCACTCTGTGTTTTGTTTTATGTACTTTTATTTATTTCCATCTTATGAGTTGAGCCTTTTTCAACTGATTTGTATAGTTTGTTCTTATGTAGAGTTAAACCACTGCCCCATCTCAGGGGAGGGTTAATTGCTCACAAAAATGTTTAATCCCGCCACATTATTTATGTTCCTGTACTTAGTCAGTAGTCTTTAGGTCAATGGTTGTCGTTGGTTCATATAAAAAAGAAGATGTGGTATGATTGCCAATGAGACAACTATCCACAAAAGACCAAAATGACACAGACATTAACAACTATAGATTACCGTACGGCCTTCAACAATGAGCAAAGCCCATGTCTGTCATATTTGTTTTTCGTAGAATGTTTTTTTATTATAAATAAACACGTTAGTTTTCTCAACTTAATTGTATCAAAATCGATTCATGTCGAAGACTTTTATATCAGATCATACGGTATATGTTTTTTTCATTGTTGAAGGCCGTACAGTAGCCACAATTACTTACATTCTCTGCATTTGAACTTTAATCGATTATAATACCGTTGAAGAGTTAAATCACAAAAAGTTAGTTTTCTCGTTTGAATTATTTTACATTTTCATTTTCCGGTCTTTTATAGCTGACTATGGTAGAAGTTCAAAAGGTGAAAAGTTTACGAACGTCAAACGTTAAATTTAGTGCATCCGATATGAAATGTTTCTAACATACGCCTCAACAGAAGGAAAAAACCAACACCATGATATATTTTTATATTACGGATTACAAATGTGTCGAGGTTTATGATTGGATAACAACACAGAAATGCCAGTATATATTCAGGAAACTGCCGGGGTATATACGACGTTTTTATTCCCAATTAGAACCTCAAAAACGTCATCATCACACCGGTTACTATGTGACGTAGTTAAAAGCTATACAGAACACTAAGGATTGTCAGAGGCTCACAGAGGGAAAAATAATGACGGGCTTCACATTCCCCATTTCCATTCTCAATGTTATTCAGTCAAAAATACATTTTTAATACAAAATCACGTAATTTACACTTTTAATACTTAAATGTTAATGTTTAATGTCAAAAGTGTTATTATAAATTATCACATTCACGATAAAATTATATTCACAGGAAATTTGAAAATCCCTTACGTATGCTGAACATCTCAAGTTGGGTTTTTCAATATATGTGTTGTAAACAACAAAGCCACACACACATAAAAACACATAATATGATATCTTAAAACTTTATTGAAACTATTTTTTAACGGAAAAAGATTATCAAAAAAAAAAAGGTGCATTTAAATTGATTACTCAAAATCTTAAAGAAACAATAAACATGTAATGAATATACATGCTGCATTGTGAATGTTTAACAAATACCTGCACTGGAAAATAACATTAATCCATAATATATGGGTAATTCATTTCTCAAAGTATACGATAATTTGAGTTTAGGCTGTCATTTGTCGATTGTGTTATCAAGGGCCGTATAGGAAGTAATTACTTCATGTCTGTTATGTATGCCAACTAATGTTTTGTGAACAATGAACCAAACAATCGTCACATTTTATTGTCATTTTTTAATGTGGGTTAACATTTTGGACAACAAATGTTTAATTGTTTTGTTCAGCTATAAGACACTTAATTATATGGATATGTGATAGGTTTACTATTTGTTTTGTAAAGTTTTGCATGGCTTGTTATATTTTTTGTGTTTAAATACAACTTTAAACTTTTAAAATAACATTAGCATTCTTATATTCTAACAGTGATATTCAGCAGTTGTTATCGAAGATTTTTTCGAAACGATTTTCTGTCAATTTCTATTGTTTATTTGGATAATTGTTGTCAGTTCTGATGTGTTACCGAATCATTGTGATATTACATTAACTACAAAGGACGTCAGATGTAACTGCAGCTAAAAAAAAAACTTAACACATATACCAACAGATTGTCTATCAAACACAACATAATTAGATTTGTCTAATAATAATCTTGACATTATATAAAGGAAATCTTTCACTAAATATTCACAGCTTAGATATCTTGACATAAGTGATGGTCATGTGGCATCAATCCACCAATCAGCGTTTGATAATTTAACACATTTAAAAGAACTGAGTTTATTCGATAATCTAATGAACACCTTTCGTAGGGAATATATTTGGACCACTAGATGAACTACAAGTACTTCATATATCACATGACTTGCTGTCAACGTATCAAAGAGAGGCGTGGTCGGATGTTTTAAATATAACAAAGGTGTTTACGTATGGTGGACCGTCAAATGGATCATTTGCAGAGATATTTTCTGTCATTAAAAATCTTGAGTACTTATATTGTGAGATTAAAATTCATGTTTTACGCAACTTTTCGTTTCATACCTTTGCAAAAACGCCATTAAACTATCTAGAGATAAAGGCAAATTAATGACGATAGAAAAAGATACTTTTTCACCCTTATTATGTCTTTCTTTTTTGAATTTGGTGTTTATGGTGCAGGTAACTCCAGAAAAGTGCTTCGGCTGAAACCCATTTTTGAAGTTTTACTTTCATTTATACAAATTCTAGATTACAAATTACCACCGGTTGTTATTAAAAAACAATGTCACATCATTTTGTCAAACAGACATGCTTGATTGTATGCTAATTATGTGTTTGAAACAACCCATATCTGTTCATTTAAAGTTTTTATATTTTTATATTTTAACAGGACGAAGCTATATTGCATACAATACAAGGTCAGGAAATTATGTGAATTAAAACGATGGTCTTTGTTTTCTTCCCATTTAAATACAATTAGAACTATAGGTTGAAATGAATGACACCATTTTAATACGCGCATAAAAGGAAATCCTTCCGTTATAAGAGCTCCTATTTTCATCTTTTCTGTATTACAAAAACGTATCTGAAATGTCTTATTTTAACAGTATAAATGTTTTTGTGCAGTGCGATAGATACAAAATCTCGAAAGAACGACTCGAATATCATTTTGTTTATTTAAACCAATATTCTTCCATAGCCAAAGGTTGTTTTTTCATACTTATAGACACTGACTAAAATTATATCATATGCTATAGAAGAATAAAAAACCTGACAATCTTTTGTAGAACACCACAAAAAGTCTTTCTGTTCATATATATAGCATGTATAGGCCCTCCAAATTCTTCTAACTCGCATGTTGAAAATTGTTGGAAACCTTAACATAAAGTTTCGTCATTCAAAATCTACTCAATTATTGTTGTATTTCAACTGAGTCAACCACTTAAGATTTTAAGTGTCCTCGGATGCATCTCACCTTTCAGTTATAGCTTTGTTTTTTCAGCATGGGTTGGTCTTAGTACTAAATACATGACGAACACGGTAAAAAAGACGTTACATTCTTATTTTAACAAAAAAAAAAGAGTATGATTGTTAGTAAAATATCTTAATAGTGTCATAGACTAAGTTCATGCTAGTAAGTAAAGATGCCTGTACACTCCCGAGCAAAGGGGTAAATAATACAGAAGATGAAAAAAAGCAATATACAAAATGTATAAGAATATTTTAGGTTACATATAAATTGTATTTGATTTATCTCTCCTCTCTCTCTCTCTGTCTCTGTGTGTGTGTGTGACTAACTCACATACAACACTAATAATTTCACTCATCTGTTTTTATGCCCCACCTACGATAGTAGAGGGGCATTATGTTTTCTGGTCGGTGCCTCCGTTCGTCTGTGCGTCCGTCTTTCTAATTTTAATGCCAAATTATAGTTTTGAACCCAATTTCATGGTCCACTGAACATAGAAAATGATAGTGCGAAGTTCAGGTTAAAGTTTTTGGTCAAGGTAGTTTTTGATGAAGTTAAGGTTACATCAACTTGAAAGTTAGTACACATGTTTCCTATGATATGCTCTTTTTAATTATAATTCCAAATTAAAGTTTTGACCCCAATTTCACTGTCCAATGAACATAGAAAATGATAGTGCGAGTGGGGCATCCGTGTACTATGGACACATTCTTGTTCTACAATATGTATCATGACTTACTTTTTAATATAATTTTTTTTAAAGAATAAATTTGCTCATAGTTTATTTATTATTTCTTTTCTCTTAACTAAACATAGATAAAATGAAAACAACACTTATATAAAAAATTCATTGTAATTATGATTAGCAGATTATATAATAAACTTTCATGTTTGCAACCAAGAAACACATTCTCTTTGTTGAGATCAAAGTTTACAAAAAAAGTTTCACAATATTGGAAAAAGACTGCCACAATTGAAATGTTATAGGGCATTCAAAAACAGGTTTGCAATGGTTTCTTCTCCAAGTTTACAAAATGTACATAATCTGGTATTTTTTAATTTGATTTTGAACAAAAGGTATTAGTTGCTATTATCCTATGCAAAAAATTATAATTGAAAGGTTCTTAAATAAGCATCTCTACAACACTTTTTTGTTTTCATGAAATATTCCGACCATTCTGTAGTATCAATAAGTAACAGTTCTTCCCATTTCAAAAATTTGATTGTTGGAAGTTGAATAACTGCATCTACTTTACATATACAAATTTGGCTTTCGCTTACACATGTTACGCATCTGGTGCAGGAAAACTGGTATCGTTAATGTTATTACACCTGATTTTTTAAAAGAAAGTATCACCAGTGTTAGACTTATCAAAATCTTGATTTAGACAGTTTTCTTTAAGGCATTTTGTCATAGTGTTAGAGATTTTTTATATCAGACCATAATATTTAATAAAATTGTTGGTTTGTACTTTTTCTTGCAATTGCTCAAATTTATAAAAAAATCATATTTTCACGAATAATAAGGTCACTTACTGACTGTACATACCCCTTTTCCCATTGTATGTAATATGGGAAATCATACAAAGAAGAAAAGATCAAAATATCTAAGAATAAAATGTCATTGACAGAAATCTCAGTAACACGAAGCCTTGGCTCACACCGAACCACACGCTGAAAAAAGATCCCAAAAGTTACTAGATAAGTGTAAGACTATTCAAGCGGGAAAACCAACGGTCTAATCTATTAAAAAAAACAAGAAACGAGAAACACTTATGAACCACATCAACAAACGACAACTACAATATCAGACTCATGACAGGAAAATGTAAACCAACTTATCAAAAAAGCTCGATATGCGACAATGAATGAAAAAAATAGAGAACTGCTCTAGATGTGATAAATTGGGAAATTGAAATATATTATAACAGGTTGTGGATATCTTAACGCCAAGTTATAATTTGATTTTGAGTAGTTCAAGTTATATCCAAATTAATTGTACCTTAAACAGGGAACACACAACATTGCTAGTGTATTCAAAGAATGATCCTTTTGATAAACATATCAAACTTTCTGATGTAGAACTGTTTGCTTATTAGAACTCTCATTTGTTAATCTATTTTGAAATACTAAGTCTTTTCTACCTCGGAAATAGTTAACCTTAGCTGTATTTGGCACAACTTTTAGGAATTTTGGATTTAATGCTCTTCAACAATGTTCAACTTCGTATTTTATTTGACCTTTTTATTTTTTTTGGAATCCAGCGTCACTGATGAGTCTTTGGTAGACGAGATGTGCACCTTGCGTTAATACAAATTTAATTCTTGTATCTATGATGAGTTTATTGTCAGAAAGATAGTCACTTAAAAAATAGTATCTCAAGCATAATTTGATCTGAAACTAACCAGAGAGGTGAAAGACACCATGAACATATTGAGGCTCATAAGTCAAAAACATACTGATAATCTAATGGCATAGAAAAATGACAAATTACCAAAAACAAAGAGCTGTACAACAGTACGAACCCAAATGGCCAGGCTACACACACAACGTACAACAGTACGAACCCAAATGGCCAGGCTACACACACAACATCAATTAAAATGGGAGATAGTTATCAAGAATAAAATGTCATGAATAACCAATAACGTTTAAACAGTAGGACAACAAAACTTCACAAACGTAGCCATGTATATAATATGTGTTAATGTAATGCCATCTGTAACTGTATAGGATAGCTTAGTTTTGGAACATTAAAAAAAAATCTTAAAATACCACTAAACAGGTAGTCATTATATTTTAGAAAAACGAAAATTATGTGTTTTTCATTTCTTGGTGAAAACTGTCTCGTTGATGTATACTCCTTATTATACAATTACTCAATCATGTATAAGTATCAAGCAAACTGATTTAATTTTTTTCTACATATACATGTCATACATCACAGTATCAGAATTCGGGTCTTGGCCTTTAATGGTTTACTTTTTACAAAAAACAAAAACTGAAAACAACACGTTTAATTATTTAATGAGTCCTAAGCGCATTTCTAGATTTACTTTTATCAGTGACGTTCAGAGCCAAATATTTGAAAGCCGATGATGTATAAATAACAAAACAGTTGAAGAAGTATATAACAAAAAATACCTAAATAAAGCCTAATCCATCTAAGGTAAACTTTGCCGGAGAGAGTTGAAACCTTAGTTTCTTTATTATTTCAAATTATCAACGGCCAATTTTAGAAAAGTTTGTTATAATCATGTCAGTATCGTACGTAGTACTGACTACTGAGCTGATGCTACTTTCGGGGACTGATTGTCCACCAGCAGAGGTATCGACCCAGTGCTGTACATTATTTTTTTTTAAACAACACGTTTAATAATTTAGTGCGTCCGAGGCGTTTGATGGGTTCATCTTCAATTGTGAACTGGGTAAAGAGTTGTTTCATTAGCACTCATACCACATTTTCTTATATGTGTCTTTTATAGAAATAAAGTCAATAACCGATCTCTTTAAAATCTGTTTAACTTTGTATTTAAGATATTAATTTCAAATATTAGCGAACACTTTAGTAACAGTTCACTTTCTTCATCTCTGTTGTTACTTTTGTATACTTTTGGAACTAACGTTAAGCGCAATGCAAGTGCATACGGGCATCTTTGGTTACTTTTTTGCATTTCATATGGTCTCTAGTGGTCTTCAGAGGTTTTAATGGCAATCATACTTCCCTTTGTTTAATTGGTAGTGCATATAATTTCACAGCCGACACTCGGCTAATCTAGAGATTGGTCGGTTAATCTATATTGAGTATGCGGCTATATGGGCGATTGGTCTGTTAATCGGGTTGGTTATACGTCTGTTAAGAGTAAAACGCACAATTTAATGTTAAACTCTATGAACTATACAGGTTTGTCGCATATTATAAGAACCAAATGAAAAAAACAAGTGTCTGACAAAATGTATCTATCATAGAACATTTTCCACCTGTACAAACATTTCATAGTCTGCGCAGTTTTCAGTAAAACTAAAAGGCGGCGCGCAAGTATGTAGTATTTATGCTTATACGCATAGCAATATTTTTTAATAAAAGGCGAAACAAACAATTTTATATATCATTTAAAAGACACAAAATAGTACTTTGGTTCTAAAAAATAAATTGACATTAGTAAATATTTCATAATTGTTATATAACGTGAATAATAACACGTTTTAGTGAAAATTAAGGTAATTAAGTCTGTTAATGGGTTGGACAATTGAAATTGTGTCAGTTTAGAGTTATCTAGCCACGACAATAGTTTTGCTACCTTTATATTTTCCCATTGAAAAAGTTAAGAATGAGATGTTCTTGAGTGAAAAAAAATACAATACGGTGCAACAGTATCCTTATAGTAAGAGCATTTTTATTTAGACTTGCTTTGCATTTTATTGAAAGGTGTGTCACTTCAATATAGCGTGATATGGATTGGCCGCTTGAATATGCATGAATTTATTATTAACGTTTTCAATCAGCCTTAATGTTTGTGCCTGTGCAAAGTAGCACGTTCTCAAATCCGACTGAATTTGTCTTTCTAATACAACACAAGGTGTGTTGTCGTTCTCATATGCACATGATATTTGTCACTGGACGTTAAACCCAATTCGTCAGCATCATTCAATTGGTTCTTTTCTTCTATTACCTCAATTATTTAGCAATGCATCACTCTCTACTGCCCATATCTATTATTCTATATTCTGCTTCTCCATCCAGATTCTGGTGTATACCACGAGGGTCCGGATTGGGGGTGTTTTTTTATTTCTGTATTCTTAAAATTATTATGTTACTTTTCTCTACATTTTATTTATCTTACTTATTATTCTTTCTCTATTCTTTATTTTTTAAAATCCCAATATATTTTACTTACTGATGTTTAGTTACATTACGACGTTTACCTCTGATTTATATACTGGTTAGCAATGTTGATGACAAATTAGTGTCATTCATGACAATTAAACAGAATCCACATGATATATGCGACCATTCTTGGATGAAATCAATATTACTTTAATATTACACTTTTTGAAACCATTTTTATCAATTTTCAATTTCCACTGTCTAAATTGTTCATTGTTCATGTGTTGTTTCCGTATATTATATGTTTCATTGCTCATGTATTGTTTCCGTATATTTTAGCCGCTCGTCGTGAGCCTACCCATTTGATCCGATAACATATAGCAATAAAATTATACTTTTATTGCCATTCATAACTCTTAACAGACCAATTAACAGACCGGGTTTTATACATCCGACCCACTAACAGACCAGCTTTTAAATAAAGATTGATTTATGTCACCAAAATAAAGATTTTCGTGTAGATTTTTCACACAATGATATCAATATGGTTAACAAACATAATGCCTGTCTTTTTTCGATGTTCAAAATTCTGCATGCAAGTAAATTCAACCAACGTGTCATTTTGTGTACATTTTGTGTTTGTGAAATGTGTATAAATTTATTGATGAGTACCCGCCTTTTCATTTATAGATCGTACATCGAAGCTAGAAAAATAATAATTACACCACTGGATTCAGTACATTGAATTGTTTTGTTAGACATAAATAATTTTTATGATAAAAATATATTTAAAAAGTTATACAATGAAATATGGTGAACTTTTAATGATTTTCTCGATAACACCTGATTAACAGACTTTAGCCAACCCGATTAACAGACCAACCGACGATATAGCCGCATACTCAATATAGATTAACCGACCAATCTCTCGGTTAGCCGAGTGTCGGCCGTGAATTTTAAAGATGCGGCTCATTCATCGCCAAAAATAAGTTCTTCTATAATAATCATGTTTATCATGTTTATTGAACTAAGGCTATGCTAGAACTATTTATTTATACTCGATGTATATAAATTGGAGCGAATACGCGAAACGTTATTTCAATACTTTTTTTTTGGAATGAAAAAAATAGTATGCACAAATGTCTTTCATTTTTTTCCAAACTCTAGTTTTCAAGAGTGAGAAGTTATCTTTAACAGGGAACACAATTCTAGTGTCATTGAGTGTTGATATGACATCTTGCATATAAATTTGTTGATTTACTTTGATAATTGATAAAGTTTTAATGTAAATATATTTTGTTAGCTTTCAAACTTTTTTTATCGAGGGAATTCGAAGTGTAGCCATTCGAACAGAAATATTGTCAGTCTTTTAGGTTTCTTTTTTTTAGCAGATGACTTTATGATAGCTGAGCATCATTTTATAAGGGCATTAGCTCTCAAAGTCATGTTCATCGATTTGACTCAAATTCGAATATTAGATTTATAATATAAAAAAAAACATATAAAATATTTATCCAATTCATAAAAAAGTAAAAATTAAGCATTTCAGAAGGCATGCGATTGATAATATATAGCTTCGTATCGTGTGTATTTTAGTCCAGGCGCCATCTAAATAACTTTCGAGATGACTAATAAAACAACCGACGGTCAGATAACACGATATAAACATAAATATAACTAGATATATGGACCTAATGCAAATGGATATTTCTATGTCAGTATGATTTCAATTTTGAGGTTAAACTGATGTACATTTTCGATTTTACCTGTATTAGAATGATTTTTAGGTGATCGAATCAGACAAATCAAATGGTTCACCTCTGTTTCACTTTCAATGAATGCTGTCATTATTTTACTTATATATCCTAACAATCATTTATCATGTATAATCCATCTGTTGCTAAGGGGTTAAATTGAAGTTCACTTGAATACGAATTCAATGAGGTCTTATTATTCTCTTGCAAGTGAATAATTCATCAACGATATTTTTTTTAGCTTATTTTGACAAAATATAAGCATACTGACTGATAAAAGCGAATTGTATTTCAGTTTAATAAATGATAGAACAAAAGTTTTTATGTATCTCGTAGCTTGTGTCCCCTGAACAATACACTATCATTATATATATAGGTATAACAACAGTTATGGCTATTTACAAATATTGCTTTAGATATTCCAAATGATATTTGGTGGTAGTGTAAAGTATGTTATCATGATCCTAATAAGAAGACACAAGCAGTTACATTTTTTAAATAGAAGAAATGTCAGTTATCTATGCATTTAAATGGTGTCACTATTTCTAACCTTTATTTCGATTTGTTTGAATTCTTTTACCTGTTAAAATAGGTAATTTTATACACAATAGATTTAGGTATAAGGAAGTGGTATTCAAAATGAAAGAAACTCGTTATCGTTTAAATTCAAATGAAACTTTACTATTGTAGCAACGTTGTCACTTCCTGTTAGAATATTTAATTTTTATTAAAAAAAGACACATGGTTTGCATGCGTCACGGTACAAGGAACTTATACCAAACACATATTTTACAAAATAATTTCACATTTTTCAATAACAGTCACGTGATCTTTGTTTATTTATTTTCGTTGGGTGCATCAATATTGGTGATTGATGCGCTTAGTTTTGGTACTTTCTATTTTCCTTTTTCGTTGGGTACTTGAATGTTGGTGATTGATGCGTTGAATTTTGGTACTTCCTATTTTCCTTTTTCGTTGGTAACTTGAATGTTGGTGATTGATGCGTTGAATTTTGGTACTTGCTCTTTTCCTTTTTTCGTTTGGTACCTGGATGTTTGTGATTGATGCGTTGAATTTTGGTACTTCCTCTTTTCTTTTTCGTGTGAAGACTTTGATAAACAACAGTTATACTTCCAAATAAATGTAAAATTTAAACTCTACATGATTTAAAAAATATTCGACAATTATTTTTCTTAGGGGTTGGTGTTCCTCATTAAACAAAAAAGTATGATAAATTTAATATATTGATGTCTTTCTCTTCTGTTTTTACTAATACAAAGCTCACTAATCTAAATATTCAAGCATAAATAAAATAAAAAAACGTATGAATTCGAAAATTGCTTGATATCATAATTTTATCTTTTATCATAATTATAAATTATTATTATAAATGACAAAGTTTTCTTCATTAACGCTTCATGGCTAGATCCAAACATTTCCAGAAAATGTCATTTCATTTAAGGTGTCTGTTTTACGAATGTGGTCATTGGCATCCAGTGACACCATTTGTAATACACATTGCGGTATTTCTGATTTTGTAATACTCTCCAAGCTTATAACAATTATTTTTGCTTGCAACCCAATAAAATGTTCAATTCCAACAGTAGCTTCATAGCTTGCCCATTCATTGTTCACAAACTCATTTGAAATAATTAAGATCATCTTTTTGCATTTTGAAATGGAATTACTTATGGCAAGTCTATTTTGACCAGGTCGTACATCCCCATCACCTCTATCTGACAAAAGAAGTTTATAATTTCGTCTATCTTCGAGAAATGAACGCAAAGCTCCATATACCCATTTATAGTCGCCTTCGCAATAAGCTACATATGCATCATATTCAAGTGCGCGGGTAGGTTAATGCGGTTTCAAATAATTTTTTACAATTTTTGGTGATTGCATCGAAATCTCATCTATTACGTCATTTTCGAAACTATACGAATTTTGATTGGCTAAATCGGACGTTGGGAGAATTTGCTATAGAGTGGTGATTTTTTGGCTTCACCGAGGTCAAAGATTTATCAACTTGTTGTTTTTCGACAACGGCATTGCGACATTAACAATATCTTCATACATGATCATTGTTCCCTTGAACACTTACAGTTTTAAGTAAGAAAATCGCCAAAAACTAAGATTCATCAACGTCAATGTTTAGCTTGTCACGTCACAGTCATATTATCAGCTGTTGAGCACCTTGTCACAGAAGTCGGCACATGGAAATCACAATGGAAAGGTGGATTTAGCATACATTTTGAGGTAAATACGTTGTAAATTGTAACTCTTTATCACCGGTACCCATTTCTTCTTATTGAATTTGTTGAAGTGAATCAAAACATTTATAATTCGTCATTTATTTGGATAACCGACGACGAAAACCGTTGACCTATGAATCAATCAACGAATCAATAAAGTTAGCTAAATGGAAACAATGCTCGGAGAAAGATTGTTTTAATATTAGTTTTATTAGACTTGATTTTTCCCAAGCTAACTGTTACATAATAATTACAACCCCCCCCCCCCCCCTTAATTCCCCCTTGGTTTAGTGTATGCAATAAATTAAAACTATTCATTTTTACTTTGGTAGTAAATTAAGGGGTGCACCCCCTATATTATCATACCCAGTCTACCTATCCTTAAGCTTAGTCATTTTTTGTTTATACTTTTATACACCACCTACGCAAATGAACAGTGTTGGTGTTTTTACATTTTAAACAGAGAATGACATTGTTTCAATTCAGAATTATTTTTTTTCATTGTGATTTAAGCATAAATTTTATTAAAATAAAACATGGATTTGTTTCACAAATAGTATTTATATATCCATTGTCATTTCTAAGTTTATAAAAAATACCAGAATTTATAAATGCATGTTCAAACAAATAAAATGTACTATTATTAAAGTTATATTTCAGTTATCAGGCTACTGAGATTTTACAAAATGAGAGAATTTGCTCATCTCAGTTAATATATTATCCAATTTAATTTTTAGTAATAGACATGAAAATTTTAAATTGATCACCACTTTCATTCAATTGACATAAAGACTATTGATTACTTGTAGGATTTGCTAATCCAAATAAGTGACTTTAAAAGGTGTCAATCTACATTGATGTAAATATTTCAATATCATACAGATTAAATACCTAACAGTTTTTTTTTAAGTATCTCCTTTATTGCCTATTTCCTACATGTTTAACAAAAAACTTTTGGTGTGTTTATTGCTTTAAAGTTTTGACTATGCAATTTTATATTTGTCTTTTGCAGAATTTGTATTCACTGTTTTTTTTTACTGCATCCAAGTGAGTTGACATGTAGGAAGTCTGCATTTTGATGTAAGCATTCAAATATTATATTATTGTTACTGACACTTTAATATTTTTTAGTCACATGAAGTGATATGAAAGCTATTTTAAGATTAATTGCTTATGAGTTTAGATTACTCTGTCTATTAAATTTATGTGTTAAGAAAGTAAACAAGCATGGCAATTATTTTATTACAAACATGTAAGTTTACTATTAGTTTTACCAACCACTGCTGATACTAAGGGCTATAGCTATTAAGCTTACTAAAATTTGATTATATTGAAGTTCTCTTTTTGTATCAGAATAAGAATATAAATAAGATAATTGTTATGTTCAAAATATTAATAACAGGGCACATTAAGAACATGTAAATCAAGTTCAATGATTGAAGTAATAGATATTATGCATATATATAGCAATGGGGCTTATAAATTAATTATATTTTTTTGCAGGATTTTAAGATGAATGAGAAACAATGGCTACTTCCAATACAATAGCACAATTGATAAAATGAATAAGACACAAGGACTGCACTTTTCATTCTAAGGAAGATCAACAAATGATACCCAAACAAGGATATTATTTTCATATCAGATTCCTGTACATGAGATATAAAGAGAAAATTCATTTTCCTGAAAAGACAACTCTTTACTTATACATATGTGTGACAAAATTAATGGAATCAAGACTGTTTTAACTGTGCTAAAAGGAATACAAATTAGAAGTTAATTGACTGTATTAAAAAAAAGTGAGAAAAAATTTACTGTATGAAAAAGCAGGTTCAGGAAAAGGAAATATATTGAAATGAATGAATAACTAACTGCAATGGTTCTGGAACATGTGTTAGTTCATGATCAAACAAAGGAACAATTTATAAGAAAGTGGAATACATATGTGATATTGTGTCCTAATTATGATCACTGAGGAGAGGATGTTTCACAGAACTTTTACTTTATAAATGTGTCACTGTGTACAAATTGAGACTTCATTCAGTGGATAAATTATATTTAGCTGTGTTCCATGGAATATTAAAATCAAAATCATTAATAGTGTTTATTAATAATAATGTGAAACAAAAGCAAAAGTGTTAGGAATGATGAAATGTTTTCACATACAAATTGGCATATAGATTCATCAATAGGAACACCCATTCCCTAATTTCAATGATTGTGAAACATGTTTTATAACAAAAACAAAAAAAATCTATGTTATTTGGTTATGATGGTAAGTTGTGACACATTGAAAAACATACCACATGAAGTAAAATAAGTCATGTTAGCTGCATTTAATACACAATTTCAAATCAATCAATCAGTGAATGTATATTTTAAATTACTTGGGTTAAATGAAAAACTTTAAGGTTTTCAGACACTGATCATATATATATATATTCCCTTACAAAAACATTCACACCCCCTTTTCAGAAAGTACCAAATAATGCTTATTGAGGAGCAATTATCAATATTAATTCAATTATCTAATTACATGAAGCTTTAACTGATGATAAATATTATAATAACTTTTCTTATTCAGTTCAACATGATTTAAACTGATGTCTGCTAGTTTTATGCTGTTTTATCCTTAAAAATAAACACCTCATTGATGGTTAGCATTGCAATTATAAAAGATAATATATTATATTGATATTAATAAAATATAGATAATCAAAACAGTTGTCCAAGTTCATGATTTTTCTAATTTATACAGATTTAGGCCACAGATTCATTAATTGGGATCTGAACTGGGGGGTGAGGGGGTTGTCAATTAGTTGCTATGAGAATTTTTCTCTATTATTTTTATTCAAATAGCATCTTTTCTTTACCCTGCAAAATTATTATTATATATTCTTTAAATAAACTTTACACCCTATATATACCTATATTTCTGTTTCCTGTACCTTAAAAAGAGATTACAGCTAATTTCCTAAAGCATGTAGAGCAAGACTTAGGTTACCTTGCTTGCTTTGTTTGTATATTGTACAATAATAATTTAGATAACATCCAATTGAATTTCACTATAATATGTACAGGTTTAAGTTTGCCTATATTTATTGTTAATAGAAGATGACTATCTTAAGTGCTTTAAGCTTTAAGCCTGGGTAAATATTTATACAAACAAGACAAGCAAGTCAACCAAAGTTTTACTCTACAAGCTGTAGGAAATTAGCTGTAAAAGAAAATATTCTGCAAATTTATAAGTTACAGAGATAATGGTACATATATACATACATAGAATAAATACATATTTTGGAGTTTTAAGTATGCTTGAATGAGACACAGAATATTCATTGAATGTGTACATGGTGTATAAAGGGTATGTGTGAAAAAAATGTTGCAGGATTTAAAATATAATTAAATTTCCATTAGCTCTTGCACTATCATATTTGGTATAAATTGATTTAATAGTCCCATACTTACTGACCATGGCACCATAAGTTTTTTTGTTATGAAATCATCATCTATTTTTCTTAAAGTATTTTTTATATCGCACATTTTCTCTAAATTTTGAAACTGATATTACTTGAAAAACAAACAGTATTATTTATTTACTAACATGAAACAAACCGGGATGCGGTATTCAGTACGTAGGTGAAACTGGGCGATATTTATCTAAACGCACGCAAGAACACCTGTATCGTTTTAAAAGACCCAATAAATTCAAAAGTATCATTTATCAACATCTTAAGAAGCACAGTCATCCTATTAAATATTTAACAGTTCAACCTTTAGAAGTAGTAAATAAGCAGCCTGGTGAATCTCATTCCAAGTTTGTACGATCACGAAAAATAAATGAATTAAATTGGATTAAAAAATTACAGACAGTCTACCCTCTCGGTCTCTACATTGGCTAGAGGTATAGGGGGAGGGTTGAGATCTCATAAACATGTTTAACCCCGCCGCAATTTTGCGCCTGTCCCAAGTCAGGAGCCTCTGGCCTTTGTTAGTCTTGTATGATTTTAAATTTTAGTTTCTTGTGTATAATTCGGAGTTTAGTATGACGTCCATTATCACTGTACTATTATGCATATTTTAGGGGCCAGCTGAAGGACACCTACGGGTGCGGGAATTCTCGCTACATTGAAGACCCATTGGTTGCCTTCGGCTGTTGTTTGCTATATGGTCGGGTGGTTGTCGCTTTGACATATTCACCATTTCCTTTCTCAATTTTATGTGGTAATTAAATTTATTGAGAGAGAGAAAAAGCAGGACATTGAATATATATTTCAAGCTGTCATTTATATATGGTGTGATTGCCACTATGACCAACGACTGAATAATGTACAGTGTATGGGTCTGTATGATTTATGAAGAATGAGCAAGATTCATGATTTTATTGTACACTCTAAAAGTTTACACTGTTACAAGTGGCAAAACCCAAACATGAGAGGCACCTCACCTGACAAAATAGAATGCAAAGAGCTATCTGATTGATTGAATGGTGTTTAACGACACTTCCCACACTGTTGTGCGAATACACGGAGGTCATGTTTTATTGGTAGATAAAGCTACAGTGTCCGTAGAAAAATTCAATACATAATTTTTTTGCCAAAAAATACCAAACAGAAAGAAAAGGGGCTTCATACCCCAAGCCGATGTGTAATTATAATCATTCTGATCTATTCTCCGAATAAAATATATATATTTAAATAGTTTGTTTCCTTTATTAAATATTTGGTTACGGAGAAGATGCAACAAAAAGTACATTTAAATAAAGATCAGCAATAATTTCCCGATGACTGAAATTTTTATTTCTGTTTACAGAATTACTTCCCTTTGAAAGTCACTTGTGCGTTTGTAAACAATGTCGGACACAAAAAATTGTGAAACACGTTAACTTTGACTCAAAAGTGCTAGCGTGTAGAAATGATGAATTTTTGGGTCAAGTTAACGTACAGAAAGCTGAATATTAATATTTTTCGAAAACTGCTACTCGGTTCATGTTGTTAATACCGTTTAAGTGTTAGACGTTGTAATATCTGAAGGTCAAAGTATTTTTGGCACAATTCAGTCGAAAATCTCCGTTTATGTATTTAATCTTTTTATTCAAAGGAGGCGAGTAGCACTTTTCTAATACTTTGGTATATAAGCTATCTACAGATAACAATATTTAGAAAAACAAGATTGTCTACACGCTAGCACTTTTGAGTTTACTGTTTTCACGTTTATAAATAGATTTTGAGTGTCACGTGATAACCACGTGATAATTTGAGAATGTTATTTTTGAAAACGAAAATTTATATTGTCAACTTACTAGCAAAACTAAAAAATATAACAAATTACACTATAAATGAGTCAAAAAGTCTTTTTATTTAAAGTCGAAATTTAAGTATCATTTTTTCATTTTTTCGAAAATACAGCATTAACATACCCGCGTGCTTCTTCTTTTGACTTCAGGAAAAGTGGATTGGCCATTCCGATAAATAAACAAAAGTATTGAAGGTGCAATTTGTAACGATATCCAACTAGAATGAATAAAAGAAGCACACCGAATAAAGTTGCAGAAAAAATAACCCATATTGTCGTTATACATCGTATTCTCCTAATTCGCAAGTGATTGTAAACTGCATTAGTTGTTGTAATATTTCCATCGTTTTCGACACACGAATAACTACCATTGCTGTCAAGTTTCACCTTAGTAGTTAATAACCATTCTCCAAAATCTAACGAAACGCAAGTACAAACAAGAGGATTTCCTTCTAATAAAACTGTCATTGTTCTATTTGATTTTTCAAATAGCACTTCAATCGCGTCAGTTTCTGTAGTTGTCAAATATGCTATTTTGTTGTTTCTGATGTTCAGGAAAGTAAGACGGTTCAAGTCTTCTAGACTTAAGGGAATATTTTTGAAAAAATTTCCTTCAAGAATCAAACATTGTAAACGATCTAATTGACTTTTAAATGTTGAAGTTCTAAATTGGTCTTCAAATGCATTCATTGAAAAGTCTAAATACTGCAAACGTTTGAGTCCATGAAGGAATTTACTGTGATGATCAAATTTCAGGCCAATACTTAGTGACGAACTTTGCATTATCAACCGTTCCAAATTGACGGCAGATTGTAGAAGGTTTGGATTTAAAAGACCACATTTGAAATGTGAAATATTAAGTATTACCACGTTCTGAAGTCCATGCACTGTGTAATTGCAGTCGTCAAGTGATGTGTATGCAAAGTTAATGATTTTCAATCGTTTGATGCCCTTGAAAGTTATACTGTTTATGCGATTATCATGGCCGATTATTAATGAGGCATTTAGAAATTCGAGTGAAGAAGGGAGGTTGAGAGACAAATTTGCTTGGGTATCAAATATAAATCTGTGATCCCGAGGTCGTCTACCATCACTCTTTTGTTCTGGAAAACTATAAAAAGATTTACTAGTTATCAAAGAAATGTCTATTCTCTTAATATTAATAAAGACATTAAAATATAAGGTAATAAGATCCTGGTGGTAATCTAACTCATTGTGACTTAAATCTAGATCCTCAAGACAGTTTCTGTATTTCATTTTCTGGAAGGCCTTTTAGAGATAATTGTTTTAAGCATATGTTACCGATATATGCAAATAGATCCGCCGAAATTACGTATTCACCGTAATTTTTGAAATTTTGGCTCAAATCCAATTCAACCATTTGTCGATTTTCAAACACGTGCAAAGCTTGTAGTGTATTTGATAGTTTCAGGAATCTATTATATGAAATAATAAGACTGGACAGTAATTCTAAAGGTGCAAAAGTATTGATTTCTATCGCTCGTAACTTGCCAATGATACGTAAATACTTTAATGGCGTCCTGATAAATGAATCAAATGTATAGTTATGTATAACACCATGTTCATATTCACAGTGAAAATAATGAAGATTTTTCATGGCAGAAAATATCTCCGCGAATGATCCATTTGACGGTCCACCATAAGTAAACACCTTTGTTAAATGTAAAACATCCGACCACGCCTCTCTCGGATGCGTTGACAACAAGTCATGTGATATATGAAGTACGTGTAGGTCATCTAGTGATGCAAATATATTCCCTTGAAAGGTTTTCATTGGATTATCGAATAAATTGAGTTCGGTTAAATGTGTCAATTGTTCAAAAGCTGATTTATCTATTGCACTTATGTTGCAGCTGCTCATATCCAGAGATCTAAGCTGTGTATATCTAGTAAACGTTTCCTTAACTAGACTGTTAAAGTTATTTTCCATCAGAAGTAAATCTGTTGTATTTCTTGGACATTCTGCCGGTATGAATGTTACATTCCTTGAACTACAGTCACATCTTATGTCATTCACACGTATTGTAATATCACAATGTCTAGAATAAGCAAACGAAAGAATACATTTAACACAAAGAAAGAATAAACGTTGTGTTAACAGCATTTTTCAAATCAATTGTAAATCTTTAACTTTTTATATCCCTGTTTTCGAGTACATGACCACATAATTAAGCAATATTCTCCTTTCGTCAAACTTTTAAATATCCAAATTTATATAAAGCATTTTAAAATCGGAAATTTTGAAATAGAAATTCCCACTACCTGATTCATCTTTCGTCGCTTAATTTAACATGTCACGTGACACAGTGCAATACCCTACTTCCTGACACAATTATTCCTATTCATGTTATAATAACGTCGGTTTCTTTGACATATTTAAAAGTAAATACAGTATCATTAAACGAATTTTTAAAGAAATCACTCACACAGTGCAACACCCCTCTACCTGACCAAATTATTCTTATTATAACGTCGGTTTCTTAAACATATTTAAAATTAATTTTACATATAATAAAACGGAATTTAAAAAAAATATATCACATGGTGCATTCAACATTGAATTTATATATGTATATGTGTGTAAGCCTAACTATCAAGAAAAGTTAGGAATTCACCAACATTCCAACTGACTTCATTTTCAGAAAACGACATCTGTAACAAACATAAACTTTTAGCTACTTCTTTACAAGCAGAACCAAACACAATGAAAGTCCCAACTATGTACTGGCTTCCGAAGCTGCACAAAAAACCTTACAAATATAGATTTATTTCATCTTCCCGCCATTGTTCAACTACTAAATTGTCTGTTTTACTTACTAGTGTGATGATTTTGTATCTGTGGTTAAATTGTTTACATTGATTACAGTTCGGCAGAAGCCTTATTTTATGCATTGTGTATATACTTTAATAAAACATAGAAAAGAGTAAGATGTTTCGCGGGTAAACTTTGGGTCAGGTTCAATGTAAAGGGGTGTTCCTTAGGAAACTCAGATACGAGTATCGAGACACTTTGGTAGAATACCCCTCCTTCAAGAATGGTACAGCTCCCATTTGGGTATATAAGCTGAAGAGAATCTTAGCTCAGGGTCGATTGTCATAAAGTCTTCAGAGACATAAGACCACGGTACGGTGATATTCGAGATCGCTCGCTCGTATATATTTAAATATTATTACTAAGAGTAATAAAGAACAGGTCGGTGCCTGTTATAAATACGGATTTGTATATTTACAAGCGGAACCGTATTGTACCGTATAGGACAAGTGTGAGTCTGTGTGACCACCTTGTAAAGTACATAATTGTACAAGAGGAACAAAGACAAGTGTGTAAACTTGTAGGGTACATTATTGTACCAGGAGGACAAGTTTGTTCCTGACCCAAGGACAAATTTGTAAGAGTACAAATTTGTACCAGTTGTGTATATAGATACTTTAAGTAGAATAATTTATAGATAGTTTATTAAAGATTGCAAAGAGCAGTTGTACATATTTTGGTTCATTGACGTATATATTTGAATAAAGATTATTTGTTATATGTTTTGTAAATAGAGCAATTTTGGATCCAGTATCAAACTGGTAACGTACTCATTCTAAATTGAAATAGACACGCTTACCCTGTGTACACGTTACATAATTTGGTGGCTAGCGTTGGGATCCAAATTGTTCATTTTTAAATCCATAGTTAAAGATTATATATCCAAATTTGATCATCTTATAAACTTATATCCAAACTATCTTGTAAGAATTTACTGTTCACTTTTGCACAGATCGTTTTTGTTCAAACTGTTCACTTTTGCACAGATCAAAATTGTCCTGTTAATGTTTTAAATTTCCCACGGTTTATTTACATTTATAGGGATTAACGATCGATGGTGATACAGGCAATTTTGTGATTGACATTTATTACATTGTACATTTATGACATTGTGTTGACATTATTATATTGTGTATGCATGGTTAAACCGCAAATTAAAGTACAAACATGTCTTTTGATGATACAATCGACGAGTACACAAAACAAATATATGATATGGAAGAAGGAACAACTTATAGAAATAGTTTTGTTTCGTCAACACCCAAAGATCAAGGTGTTCGTCAAAAATATAATATTGTATCAAGAAATGATTCGGGTCTGGGATCAAGAGGGTCCTCATTGTCAAGAAAGGGAGATAATGAAAAAGTTGATTTACCAACATTCAACAACCCGAATACGCACAAAACTGTAAAATTTTCCCAAATTGATTTGAGGGAAGGGAATACTTTGCCTTTAACCATAGACAATAGTTACATTAGGGAAATAGACGAAACTGACAAATCAAAGTACCGACATACTGGTAACACAGATAATTCTGGTGTGAAAATTAAACCATGTCAATATGATGGTAGCACATCATGGACGGACTATTTGTCCCATTTTGAAATGTGTGCACTTGTAAATAATTGGTCGGAAAATAGAAAAGGGTTATACTTAGCGGTATCGTTAAAGGGACAAGCACAGGCTGTACTTGGAGATTTACCAAGTGAGAAAAGACAAAACTTTACCGATTTAGTCAGCGCACTTGAAGAGCGATTCGCGCCTTCTAGTCAAACTGAGTTATATAGAGTTCAGTTTAAAGAAAGACGTCAAAAAGCCAGCGAATCACTTCCCGAATTAGGCCAGTCAATTCGAAGATTGTCCAACTTGGCATATCCTACTGCCCCATTGGACGTACGTGAAACTCTCGGGAAAGAGCAGTTTATTGACGCGCTTGTCGATTCGGAAATGCGGCTTAGAATAAAACAATCGCGACCGAAAGGTTTAAATGATGCCGTAAGACTTGCTGTTGAACTAGAGGCGTACAATAAAGCCGAAAATAAAGTAAGAGAGGGACGAGGTTATTTAAGGCAGACTATGAATGATGACGAGTTCGATAGGGAAGAAAAGATTACAAAAAGTGACTCACCAACGAAAGACATTGCATCATGGATGCAAACAATGGAGAAAAGTCTAAGTACTCTTACGACTGAAATGGCAAAATTAAAAACTAGTGGTACAAATGTGGGGTCTTCTTATGCTAAAACTAGATATACCCAAAGTAAGAGGACAAATAAGGGTTGTTACAATTGTGGCAAATATGGTCATTTAGCAAGGGACTGTCGCCTACCCCGAAGAAATCAGAACAATTATAATGGAAATAAGGGGGATGGGTCTGTAAAAACATTAATGAAAACTAGAAAACAAAATAACCGTAAGACAAATGAAGGTGCGGTTACAACAGCATCTGAAGATGCTGGTATGTATGTCAAACTAAATGTAGGAGACATTGAAGCCAAGTTTGTGGTTGATACAGGAGCAACTTTGACATTGGTATCTTCCAAGTTATACGATATGTTGACTCCATTAGATAAATCATATCTAAGCGAAGTTAAGACAACTGTTAGGTCAGTGTGTGGCAATAAGCTAGAGCTTCGTGGAAAAGGCAGGTTCAATCTGCATTTCGGTCCAAATATGTTGCAAACTGAAGCTGTTGTGACTGATCTGCAAGTTGACGGTATACTTGGTTTAGACTTCATGAAACGACATAATTGTTTAATTGATGTTAAGAATGGGCACTTTTGTATTGGGGATTTTAAGGTAGATTTGTGTTTTCAGGGATCAATAGGCTGTTACCGAGTGGTTGCTTCAGAAGCGGTTGTTATACCGCCAAGGTCAGAAATTGTCATTAGTGGCACGGTTTGCTTAGCAGAAGGTCAAAAATTACCTGCTGACAATGCTTTGTTAGAAGCAAATGAGCATGCAGGGAAAGACTACATTTTGACTGCTAGAACGTTGGTAAGGTCAGGCGAAAAAGTCCCTGTTAGATTAATGAACACAGAACTAGATCCTAAGACAATCTATCCCGGTACCACTATAGCCCAAATGTCTGGTGTTGATCAAGTACTAGATGGTAATATTAGTTCAAATGAACAGAAACATGACGGACTTAGACCAGATTTACAAGATCTGTTAGACAGGACATCAGATGAATTGACTTCGAAAGATAAACAAAAAGTAAAATCTTTGTTGATAGAAAATCAGAACTTGTTTGCTTCTTCTGATGTTGACTTGGGAAGGACCAATCTCGTAAAACACGAAATCAATACGGGAAACGCAAGGCCATTTAAAGAACCACCTCGTCGTACACCTTATCATTTGAACAAGGTAGTAAATGACAACCTTGACAAAATGTTACAAAAAGGGATTATTGAACCATCCCACAGTCCCTGGGCGGCAGGGATAGTCTTAGTTAAGAAAAAGGACGACAGTTATCGCTTTTGCGTAGATTATAGACGCTTAAACAGTGTGACCCTTAATAAAGACGCGTATCCTTTACCGAGGATTGACGATTCGTTAGATCATTTAGCAGGAAATAAATGGTATAGTACTCTGGACTGTTGTTCAGGATATTGGCAGGTGGAGCTGGCCGAAAATGACAAACACAAAACCGCTTTTGCAACGCGAAGGGGTTTATTTCAATTTAGAGTCATGCCGTTTGGGTTGTGTTGCGCTGCACAGACATTTGAGCGATTGATGGAAACCATACTAGCTGGTTTGCAGTGGGAAACATGTCTGGTTTACATTGACGATATAATCGTTTTTGGAAAAACACTAGATGGTATGCTTGATAATTTAAGAGACGTTTTTGCTAGGCTTAAATCGGCTGGTTTAAAGCTGAAGGCGAAGAAGTGCACCTTGTGTACCACCAAGGTTCGTTTCTTAGGACATATTGTCTCTGAGGAAGGAATTTCCACTGATCCCGATAAGATTAAAGCTGTTAAAGAGTGGCCCACCCCTACAAATATAACCGAAGTTCGTTCCTTTTTAGGTCTCTGTGGGTACTACAGAAAATTTATCAAAAACTTTGCCCACATTGCTAAACCATTACACAAAATAACAGAGAAAGAAACAAAATTTGTTTGGAAGTTAGAATGTCAAGAATCTTTTGATCAATTGAAAGGCAAGTTAATAAACGCACCAGTTCTTGCATATCCAGATTTTAATAAAGAATTCATTTTGGATACTGATGCAAGCAATTTGGCAGTCGGAGCTGTCTTGACTCAGAAATCTGATGAAGGGCTTGAACATGTTGTGGCTTATGCTAGTCGTACACTTTCAAAATCAGAACGAAAGTACTGTGTGACACGCAAGGAATTGCTTGCTGTGGTTTGTTTTGTTAAACATTTTAAACCATACCTCTACGGTAGAAAATTCACGGTTAGAACTGATCACGGATCATTAAAGTGGTTACTTAACTTTAAGAACCCAGAAGGACAGATAGCTAGATGGATAGAGACATTAGGATCATTTGAGATGCAAATTCAACATCGGCCAGGAGTGCAACATAGGAATGCAGACGCACTTAGTCGCATTCCTTGTAAACAATGCGGTTATTATTCCGGTTTAGAAAAAGAGACCGAGACTAAAGACCAATATGACACTGTTAATGCTATCACCCGTTTTGATGATAGTAATGACAAAGATGATGACAGTAAACATCATGATTTGTCTCTAATAGAAATTCAGAAAAATGATCATGACTTGAAAATAGTGACAAAATGGGTAGAAACAGACGAACGTCCGGATTACAAAGATATTTCTGATAAGGGATTTTTCTTGAGATCACTTTGGAATCAATGGAACAATTTAGAGTTAAGAGACGGACTTATCTACAGACGGTTCGAAGACCCTGCAACCAAAATTGTTAAAATGCAGGCTATCATTCCTTTATCAGAACGCAAAAAGGTTTTACAATTTTCCCATGATGATAAATGTTCTGCTCATTTGGGTATCCATAAAACTTTGGCAAAAATTAGACAATCTTATTATTGGCCTGGATTACAAAATGACGTCAGGACTTACATAAACGGATGTGACAAATGTGCAAAGCGAAAAAGTCCACAAAAGTCCAAAAGAGCTCCAATGGCTTTAGTTGAAGCTAATGGGCCAATGGAAAGGATAGCTACAGATATCCTTGGTGAGTTGCCAGAAACAGAGAGTGGTGATAAATATATCTTGGTAGTTTCTGACTACTACACAAAGTGGACGGAATCTTTTGCCATGCCAAATATGGAAGCTAAGACTGTGTCTAAGATTATAGTTGAAGAAGTCATTGTAAGATTTGGTGTTCCTCATTGGATACATTCAGATCAAGGTAGACAATTTGAAAGTTTGTTGTTTCAAGAGATGTGTTGTATTCTAAACATTAAGAAATCACGTACAACTCCATATCATCCAAAATCTGATGGTATGGTGGAAAGGTTTAATAAGACTCTTGCAACAATGTTAAGTTCATTTGTGGAACAAAATCAGAGAGACTGGGATGAATACATTCCTTTCGTCATGATGGCATATAGGGCATCCGAGCACGAGACGACTGGACAAACGCCAAATAGTCTCATGTTAGGTAGGGAACTATCAACCCCTTTAGACATCATGTATGAAATGCCACCATCAGTTAAAGATATCCCTGCACATAAATGGGCTTGGGAGCTTAAGGAAAAGTTAGAAATCTCCCACAGTTTTGTCAGAGGTAAAATAAAAGGGCAAATGCGAAGACAGAAACACTATCACGACCTCAAATTGTCATACCAAGATTTCAGAAAAGATGACGAGGTGTACGTTTATTTCCCAGTTAAGAAACCTGGGATGTCTTCAAAATTGACTAGTTTCTGGAAAGGTCCTTTCAAAATTCTCGACAAATATGGTGACCTTACATATAAAGTTGACTGTGGATACAGAGGGAAACCACAAGTCATACATGTCGATAGACTTAAGAAAAAGAACAAACAGACATTAAGGACAGAATCAGATAATAACACTTTTGTTCCATTAGACACTGAAAATGATACAGCTGAAAACGACTCTTATTCACAAGACATTGCTGTTCATGAGTCAACGTTGCCTGAGGAAGAAACGCAAGAAATTAGTGATGAAGGGCGCCGTCCAAGGCGAAAACCAGCTTGGATGGCAGATTACATTGTTAAATAGATTTTATACATTTAACTGAATTAAAATGTGTATATAGTATTTCTATGTTGTAAAGTTAGTTTTAGACATGCGGGACGCATGTGTTTTTGAGGCGTGGGTTATGTGATGATTTTGTATCTGTGGTTAAATTGTTTACATTGATTACAGTTCGGCAGAAGCCTTATTTTATGCATTGTGTATATACTTTAATAAAACATAGAAAAGAGTAAGATGTTTCGCGGGTAAACTTTGGGTCAGGTTCAATGTAAAGGGGTGTTCCTTAGGAAACTCAGATACGAGTATCGAGACACTTTGGTAGAATACCCCTCCTTCAAGAATGGTACAGCTCCCATTTGGGTATATAAGCTGAAGAGAATCTTAGCTCAGGGTCGATTGTCATAAAGTCTTCAGAGACATAAGACCACGGTACGGTGATATTCGAGATCGCTCGCTCGTATATATTTAAATATTATTACTAAGAGTAATAAAGAACAGGTCGGTGCCTGTTATAAATACGGATTTGTATATTTACAAGCGGAACCGTATTGTACCGTATAGGACAAGTGTGAGTCTGTGTGACCACCTTGTAAAGTACATAATTGTACAAGAGGAACAAAGACAAGTGTGTAAACTTGTAGGGTACATTATTGTACCAGGAGGACAAGTTTGTTCCTGACCCAAGGACAAATTTGTAAGAGTACAAATTTGTACCAGTTGTGTATATAGATACTTTAAGTAGAATAATTTATAGATAGTTTATTAAAGATTGCAAAGAGCAGTTGTACATATTTTGGTTCATTGACGTATATATTTGAATAAAGATTATTTGTTATATGTTTTGTAAATAGAGCAATTTTGGATCCAGTATCAAACTGGTAACGTACTCATTCTAAATTGAAATAGACACGCTTACCCTGTGTACACGTTACACTAGTACACTTGGTACAATAAAAAACCTGATAATAAATTGTTCAAATAAGACCTTTGAAAATAGTGGAATTAATTACTTTTGGAGTGTCAAAAACTCGTTGGAAGTACTTGATAAATTGCATGCATATATTGGTGATTTTGAATCTGTTCAAAGTTTTGATTTTTCTATCCTATATACCACTTTGCCTCATATTCTTATTAAGAAAAAATTCACATCCCTAATTAACTGGGCATTTAAAAAGTCGGAATGCGAGTACATATGTTCAAACTCTTTTAGATCATTTTTTAGTAGCAATAAACAAAAGAACTATGTCAATTGGACATGCTTTGATACTATTTATGCACTTGAATTTTTACTTGATAACATTTTTGTTCGCTTTGGAGATTCCGTATATCGTCAAGTTATTGGAATTCCAATGGGGACTAACTGTGCACCACTTATTGCGGACCTGTTTTTGTATTGTTATGAGTTACAATTTATGACTAAAATTAGCAAAGACCCATCAAAACAACATTTGATACAAAAATTTAACAATACTTTTAGATATTTGGATGATATATTGGCTCTAAATAATGACGACTTCAGTATGTATACTAAAGAAATTTATCCTGTAGAACTTACTTTAAATAAAGCTAATGATAACAATGACCACTGCCCTTTCCTCGATCTTGATATCTATATCATAAACGGGAAGCTTAATACAAAAATTTATGATAAAAGAGATGATTTTTCATTTCCTATTGTTAATTATCCATTTTTAGATGGTGACGTTCCCTTGTCACCATCTTATGGTGTTTATATATCTCAACTTGTACGATTCGCTCGTGTATGTAACAATGTATTAGATTTTAGCGAGAGAAATTTATGTCTTACTGAAAAATTATTACACCAGGGTTTTCAATATCACAAACTGGTCAAAACATTTACTTAATTTTATCACCGGTATAAGGAAATAATTCGTAAATATAACTCAACATGCAAACATCTTATACGTTCAGGTATTTCACATCCAAAATTTTATGGAAATATTCTTTATCAAGCACAAAAATGTCAGTATTCTCCTCAGAAACTAACAAAACCTTTAAATAGACTTATTAAAAGGGGATATAGTTACGATACTGTTGTCAGGTCATTAAAGATTGCATATTTTGGCTTTAACATTGATTCACTGATAGGGTCTTTGCATCGGAACTAAACACATTTATTTCTAAAAAAACAGTTGTTGGCATGACACGGGTTATGTTCTTCTCATATATTTTATGATAGTATGATACTAAACCCCTAACGGGAGGGATTGTACCTGATATTCATATGATGAAGACATAATCTTTCAATCAGTTTAATTGAGGTCTGGAGCTGGCTTGTCAGTTAACTGCTAGTAGTCTGTTGTAATTTATGTATTATTGTCATTTTATTTATTTTCTTTTGTTACATCTTTTGACATCAGACTCGGACTTCTCTTGAACTGAATTTTAATATGCGTATTGTTATTCTTTTACTTTTCTACATTGGCTAGAGGTATAGGGGGAGGGTTGAGATCTCATAAACATGTTTAACCCCGCCGCAATTTTGCGCCTGTCCCAAGTCAGGAGCCTCTGGCCTTTGTTAGTCTTGTATGATTTTAAATTTAAGTTTCTTGTGTATAATTCGGAGTTTAGTATGACGTCCATTATCACTGTACTATTATGCATATTTTAGGGGCCAGCTGAAGGACACCTACGGGTGCGGGAATCCTCGCTACATTGAAGACCTATTGGTTGCCTTCGGCTGTTGTTTGCTCTATGGTCGGGTGGTTGTCGCTTTGACATATTCACCATTTCCTTTCTCAATTTTATTCGGTTTTTGATGAGGAATCTTACGACAGAAAGAGGCTGACGAAGCAACATGATCATTGTAACAGGATGCATTATCTGCCTCTATCTGTCTTCAAAATGTTTATTTAAAGAAATTATCATTCTTTTTTATAAAAAATACCCAAAAAATTCTATTTCTTCTCTACTTTCTTGATCACAGATCTGTTATCTCAGAAATAAACTGAAATCAATTCAATTAATCATAGCACGTGTTCAAGGAAGTATGGTTCAAACTTTCTTCATGTATAAAAAATGCGACGATTTTCCTTTTTCAAGCTCCATTTGATGATTATTCATGCTACAAAATTGGAAGCAATAAAGTTTATATTCTAAGTTATGATTGTCGTTTTCAGAAAATGTATTCATAATCATCAATAAAAACTGACACTATCATGAACAAATCCCCGAAAAGGACAACTTTAGGCAGAATAAAATGAACTCAAGTTATAGCAGATGCTTCGGAAATGTAAACATTTTACTCTCCTGATGACAAACTCGTTTTAAATGTCATTCAAAGATGTCACATTTGAGAAAAAAGTAAGTCAACAAGATTTAGGTGGGTATTTTGATTTCAGGTTAAAAGTCTTAAACTACGTATCCGTTAAAACCTCTGACTATAACAAATGAATGATGTTTTTCAAAATGATGTATAGCAAAAAGTCAAAAACTAGCGGGATCTACTTAATATAATTTAAAAGATTTTTTGTCAATTTATACTTATAAAATAGAGGCAGAGGATATTAAAACTATATGCTGTACTAAATGGTTTTTTTTAAATTTATTCTATGTATAAGTATCCTGAAACGTCTTGTCCTTGTTTTCGTAAGATGTATTTCTGCTCTGTTACGTCGATCTGATGATCTTTTTAAATGATTTTTTTTATAATTTGTTCTTATGTTGTACTATGACACTATTGTCCAAGGTTAGAGGGAGTGCTTTTGCCTTCAAACTTATATATATTTGTCACAAGTCAGGTGTAGGTAATTTAATGTTAATCACTTGTTGCTGCATATCATATTTGCTTTTCGTTCATAAATTTTTACATAAATCAGGCCGTTAAATTTCTTGTTTAAATTGTTTACATCTGTCACGGAGAGAAATGTATCCCACTTCTTTTTAGATCATAAGTCGAAAATAAACTGACAACGACATGATTAAATAAAACAAATAAACAACAGCAGTACACAAAACACAACAAAGATAACCAAAGACTGAGCAACATATTTATCTGGTGCTTATCTAAGGGGCTCCTAAAGGGTTTGCAAATTGCACCATAAGTTGCATCTATTGTATTTATCACATCAGTACAAATCTGGTGATCATTTTAATTCGGTACGTCACGTTGTATTGAAAATACAGAGTGTCAAATTGAGTATTAACAGTAAAATCACAAAAGTACTGAACTCCGAGTAAAATTCAAGAAAGGAAAGTCCCCAATCAAATCAAAAAAACTTACACGTCAAATATAAACAACAACAACTAACTTCAACACTAACATACCTGTAATCTGTAACATTTAAATTCAAAACAACTCTTTTTTCGCATCACTTTTCTGCCTACTATAGGAATTCCAAAGTAAAATTACATCTCGACTAAGATTTAGCGGCAGAATAGGTTTTTTTGTACTCATTCTACTCATTTTTCTTCGTGTCTGCATGTCAATTTTTTATTATGCTAAATTTAACTGCAACTCCCATAATTCCGAAATGATGAAACTAGAACCAGTTATGAATAATCAACTTAGAATGTGCATGACAGTTTGTATGTCCGAAACCCGAGTAGTGATGAAGATTTAATCGTACTTACTATCTCACTTGAATAAGTCAAGTTGTATATATTGTCTATCATAAGCCTACATGTTTCGTAACTGTTAAAACATAGAAAATTGTCAAAATGTTTAACTTGTTTCAATTTTATAGAAAGTTTACAGCATGCTAATGATTATACGAGTATTACTTATCTATCGAGAAGTGTGTTTCTGAAAATGAACAAAACAATTAATTTGACATACCTTATTCATTTTTATCTTTTACAAAATGGTCAACTCAGTGTTAGAAATGCAACGAAAAACATTGCTCGAAGCCAGATGTGATATTTGAATATCATCTAAAATTATGTTTTTTTCTGTATATTCATCTGTTTATGCCTGCTTATGAGGATAATAGCAAAACCTAATAAATTATCTTGTTTGAAAGATCAGAGAATAGATATAAAAAGATGTATGCAAAACCTTTTTTTTTATATAATTTTAACAAAGATCCTTAATGGAACGACTGTTTAATGTGAGACATAATCCTGACAAATCCATTCCGAAGAATGTTTATTTCCTTGACTTTCACAAATATCTTGAAGGGGCATTGACTGTCAAATTCATCTTCACCGATTTAACTTAAATTCTCATATTTGAATTATAACATACTAAAACGTATATTGAAATTATTAAAAAAAAACACGGAAAATTAACATTTTCTAAGGCATGGGCTCGATTACATGTGTTAATGTGTTGTGTGTATTTTATTATAGATGCCATCTAACATGTCTAAGTAACTATATATGGAGTTGACCTCTTAAGACTGAAAGCCGTCATATCATCGATACAATTAAATATATAGATATACAACGATAGCAATAGAATTTTACTAGGTGTGTGTACGTATACGTTCATAATATAGATATACAAATATTTGATAATCATCGTGTGTACCTGTATAAGAATGAGGTTTTGTATGTCTAGTTTTGTGGATCAAATGATTTACCGTTGTTTAATTTTCAATGTTGACATTCTTTTCCATTTGATAACTAAGCACGCGAAATTCAGGCCACATCTTCTTCTAATAAGTGGTTAATTGAAGTCACATGAATACGGATTGAATTAGATATAATTATTCACTTGCAAGTTAATAATCTATCATCGATGTTTTTTCTTATTTTAACAAAATTGATAATGGCTGTTAAAAGCGAATAATTATTTAATGATTGAACAAATTTTTTTTTTTTTTTTTTTGTATAATATATATCTTTTTGGCTAACCATAAAACGCGGTTAAATCCACCATTTTTTTTCTAAATGTACTGTAACAAGTGAGGAATATGACAGATGTTACCAAATACTTCGTTTTTACGTACGTTGCATTGGCGTTTGTTTTTGTTGCACTCCAGGCACTCTGTTCTCAATGGCAAGTACAGCTGATCGAGACCAAATACGACTGTGCGAGGAAATAAAACAAGATTTATATTAAAAAATACCTGCTTTATGACACTTTTGTCATCTTTTTTATCCATAATTCCAAAAATTAACCCCAGAAGTTGATTGAGGATATACAAAAAAAAAACGACAGCAGGTAGACTCATACAGGATCACTATAAACTATTTCAGTTACTCAATATCTTATTGCAAGGGATACGGAATAATACTTTAATTAGTAATGTGTATTGAACAACCCGTATACTACCGATAAATAACGGATCATAAACATTTGAGCCTATTGCTTATCTCCGGTAATCTCCAATACTGATGCATATAAGATACAAAATATGTATGGATACTAGAAAAAAATATGTTTTAACCGCGTTTTCTGTATCGGACATTTATAAACAACATATCATACACATGAAGTTGTATTTAGTGGACTATGTATTATGTGTTTTAAGTCATTTGTTAATGATAATACATAAAAGTCAAATATTAAGTACTTAACCAAGCAGAAACCAAAGCTTAAATGTATTATCTGAAATAATGAAGCGTTTATTGAGGTTGTAACATTATTTTGTATGTCCGCCTACGATAGAAGGAAGCATTATGGTCATTATAATGTGAATAATGTGAACTTTTCATACTATATAACGTTTTTGACCAATATTATAGGGTTTACAAAAAGCGGAGCTTCAGAAAAATAAAAAAAAAACAATGCATAGTTTGATTGATGGCATGCATGTATACACGAATATATTTAATACAGAAATTCATGAAAATGCAATAAAAACGTATACAAACACAAGTAAACTAGATGATGCGGGTTATAATAGAATAACAATGTCCTTCTCATTGTTAAGTTTTTCGGTCTCCATCGGACCCGGATTCAAAATCATAACCCCCTCTCCTTGCGAAAAATAACAATCTTTAATCCTGAATTGGCTGTATGCAAATACAAGCCTGGAATGTTATCTTAAGTTTTCCTATAAATGGATTTTTGGTTTTATAAAGATGACTCTTATCAATATACAAGGTCCTCATTTTCCTTCGTTAATTTCTTAAGACGATTTAATTTTCTTTCATCAAATTAAAGCTGTCAGTAATCATCAGAGGCCATGCGTGACTTACCATTTCTAACAGATGTAGTAAAATATTTTGCTGGCTAGAGACTTAAATGATATAAAATCAATGTTCAGAGGAAATTTGCCAAGTCAAATCGTCTTGTATATAAATAATAACGATGCAAGCTAGTCATGTTAAAAAAAAGTGACAGAAAAAACATTGTATTCTGACAGGGCAAGAACTTCTCCTCAACAATCACATGTTTTATCCGCCAATTTTTTTTTTCAGGTTTGTCACAAAATTCCTACAAAGTCCATACTACTTAGTTAACTCGGCCACCGTTTTTAATCGCGAAATTGTCTGCACATGTGCTATGTAGTGCAGAAAACTTTCTTATTATATATATACATGTTTTTGTTTGCATTTAGTTTAACAATTATGAGGGTATTTATAAGGGTCCTTTTTATTTTTATCCTTTGTTTGTTTTACCATTTTACTCTATTCTTTATTTATTTTGTCCATTATTCTCTATTCTACATATGTTACTACCCTATTTGTTCTCTATTCTACATATGTTACTACCCTATTTATTCTCTATTCTACATATGTTACTATCCTATTTATTCTCTATTCTACATATGTTACTACCCTATTTATTCTCTATTCTACATATGTTACTACCCTATTTATTCTCTATTCTACATATGTTACTATCCTATTTATTCTCTATTCTACATATGTTACTACCCTATTTATTCTCTATTCTACATATGTTACTACCCTATTTATTTTCTATTCTACATATGTTACTACCCTATTTATTCTCTATTCTACATATGTTACTACCCTATTTATTCTCTATTCTACATATGTTACTACCCTATTTATTCTCTATTCTACATATGTTACTACCCTATTTATTTTCTATTCTACATATGTTACTACCCGATTTATTCTCTATTCTACATATGTTACTACCCTATTTATTCTCTATTCTACATATGTTACTACCCTATTTATTCTCTATTCTACATATGTTACTACCCTATTTATTTTCTATTCTACATATGTTACTACCCTATTTATTCTCTATTCTACATATGTTACTACCCTATTTATTCTCTATTCTACATATGTTACTACCCTATTTATTCTCTATTCTATATCTTGAAGCACCCATTATTTTCTATTTTTTTTTTTTATTAATTTTGCCTATTTTGTTTTATTCTTTTACCCCCCCCCCCCCCTCCCTTTACCCCACACATTTTGTCCATTGTTCTGTACTCGAAAAACCCTTCCCAGATCCTCAATTACCTCGTTGTACACAAAATCCATCTGCAACAAATAGTTAAATCTCGATATTGTGTTAAAAGTGTCATGTATCTATGTATACATGACTGGCTATAATGTGTAAATACCCAACGTGATATTTTTAATGATGTAAGTTTTACATTTATTAGTCAGTGATATGTGAATTTTGACCAAAAAATTCTGCAAAATGTTGTCCTTTTTATTGTTTCTTTGTGTTAATTGTTGTTGTTCCTTTGTTTATTCCAGACATTGTGAAATCAGAATCAGTAAGAGGAATATTAAATGTGATTGTAGTTCAAGGAATTTAACATTCATACCAACAGATTGTCCATCAAACACAACGGATTTATATGTATTTAACAATAATCTAAACATACTAGGTAAGGCCTCATTTACTGGATATGCACAGCTACAGTATTTGGATATAAGTCACTGTAATGTTTATTCACTCGAAAAATTAGCTTTCGAAAATTTGACAAATTTAAAAGTATTGAATCTATCCAATAACCCAATGAACATTTTTCTTTCAAATGTATTTCTACCACTTGACAAGCTTCGAAATCTCTATCTTTCGCAATATTTGTTGTCAACATAACCAAGAAAGTCATGGTCAGATTTGTTCAATTTGACAAATGTTGTGAGTTATGGTGGACCATCAAATGAAACATTTGCGAATATTTTTCTGCCATACAAAATTTAAAGTACTTCCATTGTGAAATTGAAATTACTGTTTTACGTAACTATACGTTTCGAGCCTTTAAGAGTGCACCATTAACACATTTAAGAATAACAGGCAGATCACGTGTCATAGAAATACATTCTTTTTTACCTTTAAGATTTCTTTCTAGTCTTGTTATTGCAGATCAATTTTTTCTGAAACTCTCAAATACATTGCCAGCTTTACACGTATTTGACCAACAATTTCCGAAGATATGGCGAATACATTATAACAGCTGATTTATTTAAATATATTGGTAATGTTTGCGTCAAAAAAATATCATTGAAGCATAATGGTATACAGATGATAGATGCATCCGCTTTTCAGAAAATGAGATACAAGAAATTGTCTGGAGGATTTAAGTTTACATAAAAATGACTTTTCATATCACCAGGAATTCATTATATGGTATTTCAATTACTTTATAAATATAAAGAAAATTGATATATCTTCTATGAAAACACATTTTATTCAAAATACTCGTGCACAAATAAGTCATAGTATAACTATGGCAATTCAACTAATTACCAAAACATTTTCACCAATCTCACAAGCGATCAAAACGATGTATTAATTAGACTTCCATCTTCTCTTGAATTTTTAAACGCATCCTGTATTTCAAACCCTACCAAATCACCTAAGAACATTACTGTGAAAGGCATAAACCGACTGCAAATACTGGACCTAACATACTCTTCGTTTCTCGACTGTAACTACACTCTAAACAGATTTCAGAACGTTAAAATACTAAATATATCACACTTCAAATGCAGTATTTTAAATCATAATATTCTCCATTCTTTTGTCCATTTGGAACAGCTGACAATGCAAAGTTCTTCATTAAGCATTGGTCTTAAAAATGACCATCGCAGTGTTTTCCTTCAAGGTCTAACACATTTAGAATATATTGATTTAGCAAGAAATGCATTCCAATATTCATTCACAATTTCAACTTTTAAAAGTCAACAAGATAGTTTGCAATCTTTGATACTTGAAGGAAATTTGTTCACACGTCTTCCTGTGAATATTGATCATTTTAGCAGGCTCAGTTTGCTTGACATCCGAAACAACAAGATAGCATACTTGACAAAGATAGAAATTTACACCATTAAACAGTTATTTAAGAAATCCAATAGAAGTCTAAAAATCTTCTTAGACGGAAACCGGTTTGTTTGCAATTGTAATTCGTTAGATTTTGTGGAATGGTTATTCACTACAAATGTAGATCTTGACAGAAGCGGTAATTATTCGTGCGACAACAAAGATTGAAATTTAACAACGCATGCCGTGTACAAAGACTTGAGAGATATACGTATAAATTGTATTTCAACAATATGGATACTTTTTTCCGCTTCATTATTTTGCCTTCTTGTTGTATTCTCACTAGTTGGATATCGCTATAAACGGCATATTCAATACTTTTGTTTGTTTATTAAAATCACCAATCCACCATACAGGAAATTTAAAGGAAATTCACTAGAATATGATGCTTATGTTTCTTACTGTGACAGCGACTATGATTGGATAAAAAACCATCTGTTCGAATTTCTTGAAAAGAGACACAAATACAGACTTTTTCTTTACAAAAGAGATGGTTTCGCTGGTTTAGAAAAACATTCCGCTTTTAAAGAATCTATTTCAAAATGCAAGAAAATAATCTATGTTATTTCAAGGGATTTCATAAATGATATAGATTCAAACCAAGAATTTACTATGGGACAACAACATGTCCTTGGGTTACAAACAAAAATTATTGTTATAAACTTTGAAGGCATAAGACACACAGAGCAGACATGTGTACTGAATATAATGTCACTTGATGCCAGTAACAAAGTTAGTAAAACAGACGAATTGGACGAAAATAACACTTTCTGGATGAGCCTGCATAATGCTATGGAACGTTAAAGACGCAGTTTGTGATAAATTATCAAGTTATAATGTTAAACAGGTCCTCACAATTTAGACATCAACTGAATAATATAAACTTTAACCGCCATCTAAAAGTCAATATTATACTAAACATATGTTTTTTCTTTCATAATTAACAAAATATGAAATATGTTTTCCGGAAAGAAAAATACATGTTTACAATTATTTGTAATATTAGAGATTTAAATGAAAACAAAAATACAGTACAATAAAATTATATTATCTTTATATATAGTTATAGACATATATGATCATACATTCATTTACATTTAATTTACAATAATTATACACATATTTGTGTTACCCGGAAAAAAGTTCAGAACAACACACAATGTATTATACTGTGGATGCATTATTATTCGTTGGATACCAATTTTCGTGGATTTCGTTGGTATATGATGAACTGCGAAATTAAATGTTCAACGAATGACAAATTGTGTAAAGTCTTGTATAAAGACTTGGGAAGAACCACGAAATTATATGTCTACGAACATTCAAGTTTTCCTTCATCCACGAAATTTGAACCCCACGAAAATAAATGAATCCACAGAATTATATATATTTTTTGGTACAAATTACTTATTTTATTTACTCTGAGATAAGATGTAGGATATAGGAACATACGTTTTTTTGAGACTGAAATACTGAAAAACTGTGAGTTTTATGCTAATCTCAACAGCTCATTGCTTTGTAAAAATCAGATGGCTCTGTTTCCATAGCAACCATATGTAATTGGTCAGAATTTTTGTTTTTGTTTTTATAACTTGTTATATAGATGAGTTGTCCAAGTTTTCATCAAAATCTGAGACTATCATGTTTTGGTCACTGCCTGATCCTTAAGCCGACTGGCACTTAATAGTTTAACAGTTTTTTATATTTATTATTATATATGGACAATTAAAGACCAAATTTGTGTATTGCTTTTTTTGTTAACTAGTGTATCCCACTGTTGAGTTGTTCGTCAGTAGTCGTTTATTTTGTGTTGTTGTCATGCGGTTCTTTTCTTTGGTGCTTTGTCTACGTGCCATTTTTTTTTTTTTTGTTTTTTTTTTGTTTGTTTTTATGTTGATTAAGATTGTAACACATATGACCTATAAAACATACATGAAAGAGGTCAAAATGTGCCTTAGCTATTTTCAGTCTAACAATGAGTTATAATATTCATCACTATTTTAATATATATACTCTATAAACAAAGTATAGAAGCATAAAAGAAAGACATACAATGTGCCTTAGCTATTTTCAGTGTAAGCTGTGTAACCAATATGTTTTCGATTTGAACAAGATCGGGACATTTTTTTATTCCAGGAAAAGAGTTATATGCACTGTATTGTTACAGCGGGAGACATAATTAAAAAGGACGTTAACATTGGTTTTCCCTTTTGAATGGTTTTACACTTGAAATTTTTTAGGGCCTTTATAGATTGTTGTTCGGTCTGAGCCCAGGCTCCGAGATTAAGACCGTACTTTAACTTATACTGGTTTAATTTTACAAAAGTTACTTGGATGGAGAGACCACATCTTCATATATCTATTTGATTATTTGTTATCGATCGCAAGCGGTCTATCTGCTGTAGAAGCTATTTTGATATGGTCCTAGAACCGAAAGTATCAGTTTTTAATATTAAAATCAAAAGATATAATATGACTTCAAATGTGATAACTCTCCACCAGAGATCAATTGAAATAGAAAGTAACAACTAAAGGTCAACGTAAGACCTTAAATAATGAGCAAAACCAATACTGCATGGTCAATTGTAAAATGTCCTGAAATTATAAATGTGAAACAATTCAAAAGAGAAAATTAACGGCCTGATTTATATTCAAAACAATGAACGAAAAACAAAAATGTTACACTACAATTGACTAGCACTGAAAAACAAACTAATACATTATGTGGCAGAGAAGAACTTATTTGAAGGCTCCAGACCCTCGTCTTAACCCCGGACAGTTGTGCAACAGAACAACATGTGAACAAACTATAAAAAAACAGATGAAAAGGTATTAACCATGCAATCCAGAATAAACAGAAAACGAGTAACAAAATCACAGCCTAACGGTAGTAGGAAACTAGTATGTATACATTCCCACAACTAGGAGATACTAAGTACACATCTGAGAGTACTCACAGTTACTGACAGATAGTGCTACGCCAATAACTTCTAATAAAAGAGGGACGAAAGATACCAAAGGGACAGTCAAACTCATAAATCTAAAACAAACTGACAACGCCATGGCTAAAAATTAAAAAGACAAACAGAAAAACAATAGTACACACGACACAACATAGAAAACTAAAGAACAAAACAACACGAACCCCACCAAAAACTAGGGGTGATCTCAGGTGCTCCGGAAGGGTAAGCAGATCCTGCTCCACATGTGGCACCCGTCGTGTTGCTTAATAAAAAATTACATATCTTCGGGAATCTTTAACAATCAAAATATCGTGTTATGAAGCATACGTGTAAGCTTTCTGTATGTGCTATTTCTCTAAGTTGTGAATGATTTAAAGTTGGCGAAAGTATCCAAGGAGACATTCAAATTTATAAGTCGACTAGATAAAGACAACAGGAGAAAACCGATGTTAAACAGTCATTAATCGATTAAGCAAAAACAAATCGGGGTGACATATTTATATCGATGGAAACACATCAACTATAAGAGTAAAATAACGGAACAAAAGAAACAGCGAACTGCAACAAAATCAAAAAGCTTACATACGTTGAAGCGATCTATTTGATAACGTATGCCATAAAAACTGACAATGTCATGAATTACAATGTAACACAAAACCTAAAAGGAAAACTAAAAATAAAAAATGAAAAACTCGAAACCTACCAAAAACAGGGTTGATCTGAGGTGCATCGAAGTAATCAGTAGAACTTGCCGTCACTTTGATCACTGTGAGTGCAAGTTCCGTGATAACTATCTGTTGGTGATATAAAAATCATGAAAAGAGGACCAGATTGTGTAAAATATATATCAGCTATCCGGAAGTAGATTCTACTCCACCTATGATAGTTGTCTAATGTTGTTCTCTGTAAATAAAAGTTCGGTAATGTGTCTTTTCCGGTGATAACACATTCGAGAAAAGATTTTATTAACGACAATCAAAACATATCCGTAATTGTTCTTGTATTTATCAACTTTGTTTTATTGTCCATGTGCAAAACCCCCCAAATGTGACGGAGGGATGTGAAATATGGTCAGCTGGTCTTATTCCGACCCACAGTAAAACGCTTGCCAAAGTGGGGCGTCTGTTTGGTTGTGCGAAAAGTATCAAGTTTGCAGCAATGTCCGGTCAGAATGGGGGACGCAAATCCAATGCCTCGTGTAAGGAAAGTACCACGCTCTTTGCATGTGAAGGACCATTGCAACAACTCTTTGAGGGGTCCGTAGGTGGCTTGTTGCAAAGCAAAATGTCTGTACCTATCCAATATACCTTCATTTTCTACTGGCGGTCCAAATTTTCCCGACCTTCAACCCGGAAGGCCTCTATGACAAGACCTACCTATTGTATGTGTTGTTAACTTGTTTTCGCACTGAACATGCAAGACATATTTACCACTTGACGTTCATCTACCAACAATCAATCAACAATCAATCCATATGCAAATAAATAATATTTTATAGCACATCACATTCTAACTAAATTGAAAGTGAAGTTGTTTACCTAACAACCTTTAAGTCTGTTATAGTGTTGGGTCTGAAACGGGTTTTCCCGAAATGTCTTTTGATTTCCATTATAATTACACGTACGTACAAAACCTACGCAATATCTTGTAATTTGTACCTAAAACCACGTTGAATGTATATAAAGCAAAAAGTTTGAAAATGTAAACTAAGATACTATTTAACTGTGTATAGTTACTAAAACTGTACGTAAAATATAAAAAAGAAGATGTGGTATGATTGCCAATGAGACAAATATCCTACGAAAGACCAAAATGACACAGACATTAACAACTATAGGTCACTGTATGGCCTTAAACAATGAGCAAAGCCCATATCGCATAGTCAGCTGTAACAGGCCTTGATAAGAGAATGTAAATGTAAAACAATTCAAACGAGAAAACTAACGGCCTTATTTATGTAAAAAAAAAATGAACGAAAACATTCACATGGAAGTATTACTCGACTTATTTCACTTGACTGGGCGGAGTTTAACAGGTTCGCTCATAATAAACCAGTCCATCTAATGATAGGTGTTTTAGGATAAACACATCAATGAAGTGTTCATTAATTTTTTTGTAAATTCCTTTAATGACACTGATAGGTGATGAGAAATAAGTAATTATAACGGCAATCATCCTTATCACTCACATCTTTAAATAGACTGTCCAAATGCAAATTAAAACGTAAGCTGCGCCTGGTCAGTTAAAATAACATTGGTAATAAAGTCGAATAAAATGTCCAGCACCCTCTAATAAAAGTAATTACTGAACAGCACAAACCCATTTATAACTGGTTTGATAGCATGTGCTCCGGAAGTAGATTTTGCACCACCCTTGACACCGGTTAAGTTGCTTTGTGCAAAACCATGTTCGGGGATAAAACATATGAAAAAAGAAAACATGATATTATTAACGACAATCAACCATATATTCCGTGGTTATGAAAGTATTTATCAACTTTGTTCAATTGTCCATTTGATTAAAAAAAACCGTTGTAATAACATGACGTTATGTTTTTTTTATTCCTTAACATATATAAGTTATTTGATAAAAATTGAAGTTATATTGTTTACCTGCAATTTTAGGGTTGAGTCTGAAACGAGGTTTTCCTTGATATTGACTTTCGTTTCCATTCAAATTATACGTAACTACAATGTATAACACCTACGCAATATTTTGTAATGCTTATTTAAAAACCAAAGTAATTTACAGAGGATGAAAATAAAAATGTAGATACAATAGAAAATTTTGTGCGAATTAGGTTATTTTGTTTTCTTATTTAAATTCAATACTATACAAACGTTTCAAATTGAGAGGCAGTGCATACCTTATTTTAGTTTACTCTAGATCGAAATGAAATAAAATTACCGGATATTTAAATAAATAGTGGTTTTGAACATTCGCCATAGTTTGCTACTAACAACATCGTACTTTGTAAATATTTCACTCAATTTCAACTTGACAAGCCAAAATATTCTTTGACATAACATTAATTACAAAGAATAAATAATTAGTTTAAAAACAGACAGGGCAAAAACATATAACCAAATCTAAATGTTGTACATGCCCCTATACAAAAATTACCTATCTTGACATTGTCGTTTTTTAAGGTCAACAGAGCATCAACAGTTCGAAATTCACATGTAAATTCATGTAAGTTTTGCCGGTGTAACTGCGTGTTTATAAAATGTGTCGAAATAACATTAATGATAAGGATAATGGACTTTGCATAGGGTTCTTAGTGATTTGATTCAAACTACATGTAACTATTTAACAGTACAACATATATATTTCAATTATAAATACTCACTACATAAACAACAAACAACAGCATCCAACATAACGTAAATAAATAAAAGGAGTAGGTTCAGTAAGACCCTTTTTTGGCCAAAAATATAGCTGTTTTACAAAATTGCTAAAATGTATCCTTTTAGTTCTTTATTAAACAGTAGAATGATTCTGCTAAATAAAAATGGGCTGTGTTTGACAATACTATGCACATATATCGGGTACTATCATCATTAAGTCATTCTAAATTACTGAAAACTTAATATTGAAATGTAAGTTGTATTTGATGATAATACATAACAAATATAAAGGTTGAGGATGAACACAGATGTATCCACTTTCTTTTTTGACAAAAAACATCTGAAAAGTGACAATTTTTTGCATATTTGATAGATTTTTCATATTTAAGCTAGAATCGGGGCGTTTTTAATGAGTAAATAAGTTAAAATCCTTTACATATTCTTATTAAATCAACTAAAATAGACACTTTTAAGTTTTAAAAAATTGTCTAAAATCTTTCGTTACCCGAACTTAAATTTGAGGCCAAAATCGGCCCTTACCGGACCTACTCCTTTATTCCGATCATCATTGCTAATTCCTGTTTTGATTATTATGTGTTATAGAGTAAAACAATAAAATATAATTTATAATGTCAGTGTTCCGAAATATTCCTACAAATGCAAAACAATGCAGTTTCTAGTAAAATTTTACATAAACACACTAAAAATGTACAAAATTCATGACAATCACTAACTAGACCATATAACGCATTCCTTATCATAAGTCATTCAAAAAACAAGGTCTACTGGGATTCTGTGTAAAATAGACATTAGATACATAAGTCCACTGATATGGATATTACTGTTACAAAAATCAAAACACGATATATTCAATAAAATGACTATCGATCTCAGATCTTTGTACTAATGTCCTTTTCAATCTACATGATATATGGTAAATGATATTGTGCATATACTGTTTTATATGAGTTATACTATCTGACGATTACCAACTATGTTTCACTAATAAGGTTTGTATTTCAATATGCTTGTTATTAAATTTAATGACTTCCTCTGCATTATTTCCTATTTTTTAATATGTTAAAACATCAGCAGATTAGATCTTATAAGATGACTTTCATTGTCAAAATTGTCTAAAATGTCACCAAAGCTAAATGATACGACAGTGAATTCATCTCTGGACTCAAACGTTTGCAGTAACATAGACTTTTCAAGAAATGCATTTACAGACCGATTCAGAATTTCTACATTTAAAAGTCAATTAGACAGTTTACAAACTTTGATAAATGAAGGAAATTTATTCACAAGTATCCCATTACGTCTGGATAACTTTGAATATCTAAGTGTCCTTAACATCAGAAACATCAAGATAGCCTACTTGACAACTAAAGAAATTGACACCATTGAAGTGCTAGTTAGAAAATCAAATAGGACAATGACAATCTTATTATAGAAAACCCTCTTGTGTGTACTTTGCTATATTAGATTTTGTAGAATGGTTATTTACTACAAAAGTGAAACTTGACAGCAATGGTAGTTATTCGTGTGTCAAACACGATGGAAATATTACAACAACTAATGCAGTTAACAATCAGTTACGAATTATGAGAATAAGATGTATTACGACAGTATAGGTTATTTTTTCTGCAACTTTATTCTGTGTGCTTCTTTTATTTATTTTAATTGGATATCGTTACAAATTGCACCTACAATACTTTTGTTTATTTATCGGAATGGCCAATCCACTATTCCGGAAGTCAAAAGAAGAAGCACTTGAATATGATGCATATGTAGCTTATTGCGATGGAGACTATAGATGGGTATATGGACCTTTGCGCATATTTCTCGAAGAAAGACGGAATTATAAACTACTTTTACCAGATAGAGGAGATGTCATTGCTAGAGAACGTGGACTTTTTGCTATAAACATTTCAATTCCAAAATGCAAAAAGATAATCTTAGTGATTTCAAAAGAGTTTGTGAACAATGATTGGTCTTACTATAAAGCAACTGCAGGAATTGAACATTTCCTTGGATTACAAGCAAGAATAATTGTTATAAACCTGGAAAATATAACAAAAACAGAAATACCGCAATGTGTTCTTCAAATGATGTCTCTGGACGTTAACGATCACATTCGCAAAACAAACACATTAAATGAGAATAACATTTTCTGTAAATGTCTAGATCAAGCAATGAAAGTTAATGAAGGACAGCGTCATTAGGGTTTTTTCAATTGATGCTATTCAACAATTGCATTTATGTTGATTGCACAAATGCATTGATAGTCGAAACCATATGCAGTTATAGTAAAACTTTAAAAACCTGCACGGTCGAACTGTAAATATTATGACCACTATATTAATCAGAGGAATACACGAAACTGATAATATTCGAATCAGACTAGATATGCTCGCAGGTATGTGCAACAATTTTACCATAGCAAAAAATATATTTCCACAAAGATGTCTAAAATGTGTAAAATTTCCTTGTCGGTAAAGTGCTTATAAACAATTTAACCAGAAAATATTCATGAAATGGTACTGACGGGCAAATACGTGAATTTCGATATTAATAAGATGACATCACCCTGATCACACATTACTTTCTGTTCAAAGATGTCGAGATTATCTTTATAACCAGTTCAATAAAATTTTCATTATTTTGAAAACCTTGAGTAAACTTAATATTGATGCAATATCCATTTGTTTGCTAAGGGAAATACTTCGGATGCAATCTATTTAAAAATTTACTTTCATATTAATAAATCTTTTAATTAACAAAATGTTACTGTTTATATTTTGAAAAATGTATCAGATAATTTTGTCAAACATAAATTCTTGATTCGTTTTCATCATGTAAAAAATGATGTATATCTATAATATAGTCATTTTATAAAAAATAATGTTTGCAAAAGTAAGAATTATTCTAAATAGAAGTGGGACATTTAAAGACGTATCGTATCCGTTTCCGATACGTTGACGTATCTGAAGATATCTATGTGTTATTGTTTCATAGATTATTTTCATGTTTAGATATGTGTTTTTCAATGTTAGATATCTTCTGTCATCAATACACATTGCTACACTCTTTTTATTACATGATAATCAATAAATACTGGCCTTTATATCTAAACACTCGATATTTAAACTATCACAACTTCTCAGTTGTGAATTTATGAGTCCTTCTGTAGCCATGTGCATTACGAAATTTTCGAAGTGCAATTAAATCAAAACAGCAAAGATATAATAGAGATTTGCCATATTGTGCATATATACACGGGGAAACTTCGGTCAGAAAATCGGGACTTTGTGGCAAATATAGTTTAAATCTACAGACTTGAATAAAGAGATTGTTATAATAAAACTTTAAACAAAGTTTACTCACTACTTTGATGTACTAACGTTTATTGTTTACTAAAAGTCTTCAACAACCATTCAAAAACAAAACTCGTATTAAGTCACTTAAGTCGAGCGCACCCTAAAAGGTGTACTTTGCTACATATTTGAAAAAAAAGGATTGCCTGCTAAGTTATAAATTTATTATTATCGGTATCAGTAATCAATTTGACTCATATGACATGTATGATGTGGATGATTTAATTCCCTTTTTTAAGCAAATTTGAAGTACGTGTATTAACATTGTTAACGTTAACTTTATTTGTTTTATAATCCAACTTCACGCCTGGCGCGTGGGTAGTTCTCATGATTTAAATATCAAGTTTTAAAACATTTACAAGTATATAGATTGACACAAACATCACGTGATTGTTATATGTGTGTAAATGTTAGCTTCTGTTGTCATCCATGCAGTGTTTTCATAAATGTATTATAAGTACTGTAAATAAAGTAGAAACATCACTTGTATGGCAATACATATAATTAAGTCCAGATTTTGATATACAAGAAGCAAGTATGTAAACACAATTGATACATAAATTAAACAATTATTTAGCATTATTAAACGAACAATTCATATATTAAAAATGAAACAGATCAAATATTTGCATCGCCCTTCGTTTTCGCCCTGTCTTTTCCTTTTCTCGCTTAATATTTAAGTACGTACATTATCAATTGAATAAAAATCCATATATACGTTAAGATACGTCAACGTATACTGATACGATACGTCTTTAAATGTCCCACTTCTAATAGTAAGGATGTTCGTGTCCCGGGCAGAAAACCCTAGCCATAAAATTTTAAACCTGAGGTATTTTGTTAGCTATTATTAGCGTCTGTTTATATATCATATATAGATTATAAAATTGAGAATGGAAATGGGAAATGTGCCAAAGAGACAACAACCCGACCATAGAAAAAAACAACAGCAGAAGGTCACCAACAGGTCTTCAATGTAGCGAGAAATTCCCGCACCCGGAGGCGTCCTTCAACTGGCCCCTAAACAAATATATACTAGTTCAGGGATGATGAACGCCATACTAATTTCCAAATTGTACACAAGAAACTAAAATTAAAATAATACAAGACTAACAAAGGCTAGAGGCTCCTAACACATTTAAACAGGACGTAACTACATTGCATACAATATAAGTTCAAGAGAATATGTGAAGCTAAAAGCGTTTCTTTGTATTTAAGCCATTCACATACTACTTCCTTATATCAATATCTAACTTGTAAATCATTACTTTATAAATCAGGTAAAAAAGTACATGGAAAATAAAACTCTAAAAATAGGTTAAAATGAATGCCACCATTTTTATACACGCATAAATAGAAAGGGTTTAACTTTTCTGCAAAATGTATCTACATTATCTTTCAATATATCCCAATTGTGTCTGTCCAGTTGGATATAATAAAAGATATAATTTACCACCCGAATAGCATTTTATTGTTTTAAATCAATATTTCCATAACCCTCGTTGTTGTTTTTGCCCAGACGCACATAAACAGTGGAGCCATTTCTTAGGAGCCAAACATTTCTAAAATTAAACTTTTTTTCTAAACCTGATTTTTGAGTTTATGAGACTGTAAAAGATAATTGGGGAAGAAAAAATCATTTGGTGGTGCACTTCTATTTCTGCTACGACCCTTTCAAAGTATACAATTATGATGATTTTCCCATTTTTCGTCAATTTTACCCGTTTTTGGGCTATTATCGTGAAAAATCACAGTTCCACAATTAAACTTTTTTTCATACTCTCAATAAAGATGAAGTGTACCAATCTTAATAAATTCAACTAAAAAAAATAATATAGGTAGGTGTTAATATAAGAAAGTTTTATCATATTTTGATGCTTTTCCGTGTCAAATTAACCATGTTGCCAATTTTGTAAATTTGGGATTTTTCTCAGTTTAAAGAACAAAATGCATATTATTTTAACTTCTTTGTTATGAATGATTGAAACAAAATACATATCTCTAAGAAATTAGAAAAGAAAAAGTTATATAGAATGTACATGTTTCTTGTAGAATCATTTTTCTCAAAATTTTGGCTAAAAAGACTGACTAGATTAGGGTTACAATTTGAAAATTTTATTTCCCAAAATCTACTCATTGGAAATACCCAATTTTTTCACAGAGTTAAGTTTGATTATGATATTAATCAAATTCATTGCTATTTTCCACTTGTGACCCAGGTTTTGGAAATGATTTCAGAACGAGATTTCAACGAGACTGAATGAGACTGAAACGTCAGAAGAATACATCTTTAACTCTATTGCCTAAAATATGCTCTAACAATAAATTAAAACAGATATGGTAAACAGAAGTGTATAAGAAGTCTAAGCTCGATTTATCAATAGCTAACAGAAGAAACTAAGCAGGATAACAAAGATCATATAAATTGACATGGGACGACTAGTGATTACTAAAACGTTCTATCAATTAAACTGATTGAAAGAAAAAGATCATCCATGGAGTAGCTCGCTAGAGAAGAGTCCGATATCACAGACATGATCAAATGTTTAACAATTTCAAACAATCAAGTATATTGCCTTAAATAAGAATAAACAGCAAGCAAAAATTAGAAACGAGCCTTTAATTGAGGAACTCAAAATTGTGCGTAAACAAAAAATCTCTGTGTAGTGGTATTGGACATGTTTTAATTCTTAACCATTTGTGTTAATTTGGAAAGAAAATGACCGCATACTAAATGTGTAAAAACTATGGAGATATTACAAGTATTCAAACCAATAATATTTTCAAAGAACTTATTGTGCGATGAAAGGATTTTTTTCAACGCGGAGCTGCTTCACAAGAGGATGTCGGGGTATGATAATTTACGGGAAAAGTCATCCACTTCGTACCCCGAAAATTTAAACACATATGTGGGAATTTCACAGCTTCGAAACGAGTCATCATACATATCCAAGATTACGATATGGACTGAGCTACATAAGAAAACGTTACCCTAACAATCAATTACGGATATTGACCCAAATGTACACGCATTATCAAAAAATAATTGAAAACATTGCGTTTAATAATTCAATGCGTCTGTAGCGCTTTTCTGGATTTACATTCATCAGGAACGCTCAAGACAAAACATTTGAAATCCGAGGATGTATAAGTATCGAAACCATTGAAGAGCTATTTGTCAAAAATACCTAAAATAGATAGCCAAATTCATCTTAAGTCAACTTTGACTGTGGGAGTTGAAACCTTAGTTTCTTAATAATTTCAAAACTATAAAACGGATAATTTTAGAAAGGTTTGTTAAATCATATCAGTATTGTAAATTTGGTAAAATTTTGTGAAATACTTGAGTGTAGTTTTGTTCTCAGACTGTTTGAAATTGATAAGTTGTGAAGATGTTTTTTTTTTTTTTCATTTGATGTCACGTATGAAGTAGGATCTACATACTCTACAAGAGCATCTGAGAGCATCCTCGGGTTTTGATGGGGCTCGTTCTGTTGTATATTTTATTTGGCCATTGGTTGTTTAGCTATGTCCTCGCATTATTAAAACTGAATGGAAATAAAGAATGTGACAAAGCGACAACAGCCGAAGGCAACCAGTGGGTCTTCAATGTAACAAAAAAACTCCCGGAGGCGTCCTTCAACTGGCCCTTAAACAAATATGTATACTAGTTCAGTGATAATGGTTGTTTTCCACTTAAACGTCTAACTATCCTCTTCGTTTTTCGCCTGTCTTATAAGTTGAATTTATTTCATTATGTTTTCTTTCTTTTTTTTTCATTTTTACTTCTAAAAAAGGAAGTTAAACCTGATGTTCATCTATTAATAAATAGGAATAGCTTACATCTTGAAAGAGTTATATATAATCCTTCCGGAAGCACCTGATAGTACCCCTTGTTTTGGTGGGGTTCGTGTTGTTTATTCTTTAGTTTTCTATGTTGTGTCATTGGTACTATTGTTGTTTTTTTTTTCATTTTTAGCCATGGCGTTGTCAGTTTATTTTCGATTTATGAGTTTGACTGTCCCTTCGGTATCTTTCGTTCCACTTTTATTAACAAAATAAAAATGCTTTAATTTTAAATCGAATTGCAATAGTACGAGTGGAATACATTTGATAAAGACTATGGCTTTCGACAAACAAAACATTGAGAGAACATCTGTATCGTTAATGGCAATTGGTTGCATTAGAATATTTGTTTAAATTATTTTTTTCCATTTTTTTCATTATGTTTTTTCCTTTTTCATCTTTACTTCTAAAACAGAAAGTAAAATCTGATGTTGATATTTTAATAACTTGGAATAGCCTACATCTTGAAAGAGTTATCATCGTTGAATCCTTTTATTATCGAACACCTTCACTTGGAGGGTTACATATAAATATGTGTTTTTTTCAAAGTAACTGCCATACTGCCATACTGACAAATTGGAGATTTAAAGTACAAGAACATTTAAATCCTTGCGAAATGGGATAAAACATTTGATTTTTTTTTAATTTTAAGAAACTTAAGAAGTCAAAGGCCGAAACATCTTACAAATTGGTTAAATACTACAATCATGAAATGGAATATGTTAATTGATTCAAGTATGTTGCGTATAAATCAGCTATGTGTCTGCTCATCGGGTAATGTACATCTAGTTTTGCTTTATACATGCATTTTCTCAGAATCGTATTCAAACGCTCATTAACAGGGCCACATCGTTGATTGTATGTTTTAATTCTACGACATCATCATTGAGTAGACTCGTAAACATCCCTCAATTTACTGAAGAAAAAGTCCCATTTACGCCAGAAAATATCAATTATTAGGCCTTACAAATGATACACAGCTACTTTTGCATGTGTACTATGTCTTTACCCATAACTGGAAATCTACTTTAAATTTTCAGTTCTTTATTGTTACTTTAAAATTAGTGTAATATTTAGCCACCTGTATTTTACAGTACTTGAAATTTAAGTACTTCAAGTGTTAGGTTACAGAGTTTCATTTTTAGCATTTTGAACGTTTGTCTATGTCAAATCTCTTTCTGTTATGATGTTCAAACATGAACTATTGTAATCACTATTTGGTATTATTTCTGTACCAAAAATATGTTGTACAAATCAAGTACTGTAAATTACAGGTCCCTAAATATTACAATTATCTAAAGTAATGAATTAGCACTAAAAATCAAAAGTCAATTTCCAGTACTACATATTTTTAGTACAGACATAGTACCTATGCAACAGTAGCAGTGTAGAAATGTTCCAATATTTTGATACATTTTATAACGAGATCTATTTACAGAACAGATTTATTTCTTTCATTAACAATTACAGTTTTCGTTTTTACCTTCAAGTTGGTCAATACAATGGAACAGACTGTTGAATTCCTTCGATGAGTACGCTTTGTTTTGATTTTGGTTTTGTCTAGAAAAATATATCTATAAAACTGAAATATGAAATAAGAGAGAATGATATATAGAGATATCGATTTTTTTCTTTTCATATTACATGTATTTAAGTTACTGAGACAGAATTAATTTTACAATTGAACCTATTTAAAAAAAAATGTACTTTTATTTTCATTTAACAGCAGCTATTTCATGTTCCATAAGATAAAGGAGCTGAGCATTTGAATAAATTTATCAGCAACATGCATATCTTTAGCATATTCTAACTCATGTTGTATTGTTTAGTATATTGTGGGTACAAAACTACACAAACATCAGTTTGACAGATCAACAAATGCACAAATGAATTATTCAATTCAAAGACAAAAGTCTCCATGCGGCAAAACTATGAGATTCATCCTCGGATAATTCGACAGATTGTAAAAATGCTTGTCATGCGGATTCCTTGTCGCCATGTAATGCTAAATCAATCCTTAATAACGTGTAGGCATATTCTGTATTCCTATTTTGTATCAAATAACTTTCTGCTATAACAAGTTGTAGACCTTCTAAGGAATCCCGACACTGTCTAACATTATTGAGGTGATGATGACAAAGAAAACTAAGGAAGTATGCATACGCTGTAGATGGAAAAAAATTAGTAATATTCCTTCCCTCAATTGGAAGTTCATCTGGTGTTAAAGTTGAATCTACCGTTAATCGTATAGAATCTACGAACATAATTTTCAGCAGATAAGCAACAGTTTTCTTGGCAAATGTTTGCAGTTTTAGTGATTGGTAGTTGATATCTGACATTGTCATTCCTATGTATAGTTTATCGCGAGTACATTTCGATATAGAATACTTAATGATGTATAAAGCTTTTCTGTATTGCTTTGTTTTATAAAACAATGAAGCTACCATAAGCCATCCAGAAACAGCGTCATGATAGACATTCATTAGCAGAGTACTTAAAAAGGATTTGTACTGTTTGTATTGGTATTTATTGTGGATAATTGCACCATCAAGTGGTAAACGCTGACCTAGAAAATTACACCTCTGTGATATGTAGTATGCATATAATTGTTTTAGTGAAAAATGGTGACACCATAATATGTTGTGTAATAATCCTGTGCTGAATATATCTAACTCAGAAGACGTTTATAAGAAAACATTTGCACAATACAAAGTACTGGATTCCACTATTTTCTTAACGTCATTTACGTAGAATGCAAATGGTTCAATTGGAAAATTCCACATCGCTACATCAAAGTTAGATATTTGATCTGAAAATAAAATGCATCGCCAACCATAGCTGTGTAACGTGTTTAATTTGTTTAAAAGTACATCACGAGCACGGCCCTCTATTTTGTTCTCGAACATGTTGTTTTCTGGAATGAAGTAATGTGAACAAACTGAATGCTCGACACAATAGACTAACCTGCTGAAACATCGCATAAAACAATTTATAATATTATCAGGTTTCCATACAGATGATGGGAGTTCTTCAGATAGCCAGAAAATAATTGTTTTCAGGAAATAAGAACATAGTAAATCTTTACATTCAGAATCATTTGCTATCACATCTTTCAACATTATTTTCAAGAGAGCATAGCACATTAATTGGGTGTGAGTAAATGTATTAATTAGAAGTTTTTCAGCCACTGAAAAAGATACTCGCCATTCTACATCTTCTTTTGGTGATCCGTGAACTCCGATCGGTACAAAAAGTACTCCGTGTTTTAAAATACTTTGTGTGACTTTATGACTAGGCCATGAGCTACCTGATCTTGTTTTCCAATTTACAGCAGAAGATATCCACGTTTTACAATGTAAAGAAAAGGCAAGATCTAAAACTCCTTTTTTGTCAGTTATACACGGTCCATGAATTGTTTCGCCTTTATCCCCAAACAAAAACATATTTCCCTTAATGCACTCGAAAAATAATGTTTACCATTATGTTCTTTACAACATTCAAAAATATTCCGATTTCTGCAATATTCTAGTCTTAATTGAGTAAAACCAGGTTTTACATCGTCTGTATCCATGGACATATGATTTTTACTTGGATCAAAGTCGGGTTGTTTATCCGCATTCACCTTAATAAATTTGTTTACATGCATTATATCTAAATCACTTCCTCGCATTTCAAGTCCTTCTCCATAGCATCCACTTGTTATCCATGGAAGTGACTTGCTACCTGAAAAATTATCTCTCATCGCGTTCATTAATCTGATTGTTCTAACATGTTCTTCTGTTCCTACGATGTTGTGACATAGATAGTTATACAGAGCTAGTGATATGTTTGATGTTATAATATCTGTAATTAAAAAAATGTTCAAGGTATATATCATCAAAAATGGTATATTTAGGATGCTTTCATTAATTTTGCTGACAGTTATGTTCTCCACAGTATATTTCTTTTGAACATTAAACTTAACTCAGACGAGATTTGAATATTCAGATGTGTTATTATTACACTTTTTAGTAAAGTAAAGTTCAAAATATTTGAAATTGATCAGGGAAAAGCTCTTAATTACACAAGAGGACTAATAAATTGACATGAAATAATTATAAGAGACATGAATAAAACGGAATGTTTGAAAATTTATTTATTCTTTCGTACAGTAAAAAACATTTTTGATTCATGCTTTTCTCTTATATCGATTTAACCATTTTTTCTTCAAAACTCCTATAAAAGTATGTATGACCCTTTTATTTTTCATACTTTAATATAAAATAGAAGATGTGGCATGATTGCCAATGCGACAACTGTCCAAAAAAGACCAAAATGACACAGACATTAATAACTATAGGTCACCGTACGGCCTTCAACAATGAGCAAAGCCCATACCGCATTGTCAGCTATAAAAGGCCCCGATAAGACAATGTTAAACAATTCAAACGAGAATACTAACGGCCTTATTTATGTAACAAAATAAACGAAAAACAAATATGTAACACATAAACAAACGACAACCCCTGAATTATAGGCTCCTGAATTGGGACAGGCACATAGATAAATAATGTGGCGGGGTTAAACATGTTAGCGGGATCCCCTAACCTGGAACAGTGGTATAACAGTACAGCATAAGAACGAACTATAATAATCAGTTGAAAAGGGCTTAACTCATCACATGGACAAAAAGACAAAAAGACAAGTGGACGTGGCCGTGTAATTATACATCCCGACACAAAAAGACACAATGAACAGATCTGATAGTACTTGCAGTTATCTGACAGCAAGTTCAAAGCCACTAACAACTAATAAAAAATCATGCATCTAAGACTAAACTATCAATCCGTACAGGTATCGACAGATTGTAGATCCATGAATATGTAAATGTATATAACATACTAGTAATATTTAGTTAGCTTTTAATTAACTGATAACAAAATCAATATTTATACCAATAAAAACAATATTCAATGATCTTTATACAGTTTTGAAAAGGTAACCGACAAGTTTACACGGATCATTTCTAAATTTCCGGGAACGGTTAACAACATTTCCGTAAAAATGAGGATGTGCTATCCCGTTTGAAACAAGTACAGATACAAAACCAAATCTCTATATCTATGGCAAAATTTAGTAAAGGTTTTAAGTAATTTATAATAATGATATCTCTGGTTTAATAATTTACCAGTAATACATAGATTGCGTTCGTTGGAATCAAAAACGTCACAACAGACACGGGCATAGCGAACGAGCTGTGAAATATAAACACGGTAAGATGGTGCCAAAGGAACATAACCATCTAAAAATGGAAAATTAACAATTTTCGTAAATTTTTATGTGGAGTTTCCCGTTAAAAACCAAAATATCTAATTCCAGGAAAGGACAGGTTTTTCCAAATAAATTTGATTTGTTTTTAGGTAAGTTCCTTGCGGTAAATTTCAGCAGTATATTGAGAAAATTCTTGCTTATTTCACGAACATATATCATCAAATTAACGGTAAATTTCAGCAGCATATTGAGAACATTCTTGATTATTTAACGAAAAAATATTATCAAGATAACGGTAAGTGTTGTTGTATTTATCAATTGAATGCAATTTCGACGGGTCTTTAATGAGTTTAGTCATAAACTGTGATTAGTAACAGTAACAAAACAAGTCTGCTATTAAAGGGACACAATAAGTGCCCATGGGGATACCCATAACCCGTCGATAAACTTTGTTGCCGAAACGTACATAAATATTATTAAGGAGAAAATTAACAGCTTCAATCATCTAATCACACCTCCAATTAGTATATCTAGCATATTTACCTTTCTCATTAAAGAAGAAGGCTTTAAATGAGTTGCAGCAAATATATTTGCATTCAGCTTTACCAAACGACCATTTCATTAAATAGGAAAACTTTTGTTTAATAAGATAGTGTGAAGTGTAGTGTAAAGAGTAGAAAAATCAAAACTGTCAACAGAATCAAAAGGACCATCAAAAGCACGGAACTTATCTTAAACATAAAAAAAAATGTACACTTTAAAAATGGTTTATACCACTACATGTATGTTCATATATTTTATTAGAATAGTTTTCATTCTTAAGAACGTCCGTGTAATATTTACGACATACATGTACCAACACCCCATTGTTGGCTGCTTTCTCGGCCAGTACAAACACAAACCGCTTTGAAAGTTCTTGAAATGTAATTCTTATTCTGAAAATAGGTGTACTATGTACTCTATTATTTACTTCTAAATTATTTCCAAAATGTGATATTATCTTATCTATCACATGCATACATTTATTTAAATAAAAATCAAGAGATTTTTATGAGATTTTTCCCGTTTACACCATTTTTTACAAAACGAAGAAAGAGCATCTTTGGTGACTTGAAGACACTCTTTCCAATCTATTTTAGATGGAGGACGATATGTTGGTCTTTTGTTTTTAAAGTTTTTAATCTCTCTGTCATGGACGATATTGAGGCCCCCTGTAATAACATGGCCATATGGAGCATATCTAAACTTCGACGATTCACAGTTTCAAGTTAAGGGAGTATTACTATCTAACTACGTCTGATGTAACCGACGTATAATAAAAAAATAAATTTCTGCTGTTTTTTTGTTGTTGAATGTGTATGAAATTAAAGGTGGTTCTATATTATCAAAATAGGGAGGTATAAAGTTTTTAACGGTAGAGTCATTAAATATACTAGATAAGCTGATAAAATCAATACCTCTGCTTATATATTTAATTTGCAGAAAATGACGTTTATGATCTTCAGATTTGTCGATACGCGGGAACAGCCTATGGTGGCAAAAAGCTGTAATTATACGAAAATATTCATACAGTGGGCTGAAGAATGAGATGGTGTCACACTCTTTGAAAATATCGTGTAATTTACTAATGGGTAGTCGACCCAGTTTACATAATAATTGATGCCTAGCATTGTTTTTAAATAAAGATAAGTGTATAGTCGACATTATCTTACGTCTAATGCATTTAAAAAAAAAACGTATATTTACGTTTAGGGCATTTAATATAAGTCTACCAAATTAAAATCAACATAAACATTATTAAAATAAACAAGAATGGGAAAGAAACAATTATGCATTGTTGCTCTGATATAATTTTTATTAACTATATTTGAGCGGTAATGTCTTAATAAAAACTAATTGTCGTATACATAAAATATTTCATCTAGATTCTTTCGTTGAAGTTCGCGTTACATATCAAAATGAATTGCATTGGTTGGAACGTTTGCAAACTTTCAATTCAGGTGTTCTCATCGAGGTCCGCGTTCATGTTTCAATTCAATACACAATATTTCATCTAGGTGCTTTCGTTGAAGTTCGCGTAACATAGTAAAATGAATTTCATTGGTCGGAATATTTGCAAACTTTCAATCCAGGTGTTCTCATCGAGGTCCGCGTTCGTGTTTCAATTCAATACACAATATGAAGTCCAATATGGTAAACAAAAAGAAATTTTAAAATCTACGATGTCCGAGTAAATAAATAGAATTTAGAAAATAAAACACTTTTACGATTCTTCCAACACAATAAAGATACTATCCTTTTCGCCGATGAATAATTATTACTATAATATAAGAACTAGGATTTGTATACTATTCAATTTGGGAACAGTATACCTAACAATATATATATGTTCCTGATTTGATTTATTCCTCGAGAAAATAAATTTGATTTATTCACTTAAATCAATAATTGATCAACTTGAACTTTGAAAAAGTTACATTAATATATCTTTTCGCATCCTTTAGTTTAAGGACTAGACCGCATATTTCGCCTGTTCTCGCTTCAAACCAAGCCATCATAAATATATCAGCGAGTACTAAAATTAAAGCATTTATTTAAAAATAATCCCCATCTAACTTCAAAGTATGAGGTAAATCGATTAGTTTACGCTAGCCATGCAACCAACAGACAAAATAAATCTTGTCTCCCCGATCGAGACTATCTATAGATACGGAATAAAAAATATGGAAATAATAGCATGTTAGATATAGATTGGTTACAAACACATTTATGCAAACATGAAGCAGCTGTTTCTTTACTGAACTGGTCAGTGGTAATACAAAACCAGGGTTTCAAAAAGATGAAGAAAAAGAAAAAGACATTTAAAGTTTATAAAAAAGAAATCAGAAATAGTGTTTAACTGAAATTGAACAAAAAAAGAAATTATAAAAAAAATAGTCTATAATATGTGAATATTTATTTAAGAAAGTTAACAATAAAATGAAAGAAAAATATGTGATGCTTAAGAACATTGACCTGGGCTGTAACAGCCTTATATTGGAAATATTAAAACAAAGTTGAAACAAAGGCTTGTCTTCATATCAAATTGTTTTCACGGCGAATGTATTGCAAGAAGCAAACTCCCATTACTCCGGTGTCGCCCCTGCATGTTTTTGCGTGATCCATGCATGTTTCTGATTTACTTGTCTTTTGTTCATTTACTGTCCTACTGTGTGGCTATAGTCTATGTGTAAATTGTCATTTGAAATACTTGAAACTTGCTTATACCGGTTGGTTACACGCGAAACTTATGATAATGGTTCATGCATAAATCACCGGAATTTGGTACACATTAAATGCACGTTATTTTTAAAAATATCATTATAAAATAATATCTTTTTTCTAAAATTTAATTAAAATCATGAAAAATACCTTCATATTTTTGCAAAGTTCACGTGAAAATAACATGAAAAATTTCACGTGTGATTCATTTGAATTACTGAGTTTTTTACTCCATCATTTAAGGCAATGGTGGTGTCGTTGCTTCATCCATGCAGACATATAGTCTAAATATATGATTCAGTAAACAGTTTTATAATTGCTCGGTTTTTGATGGTTGTTTTTACGTTCAGTGGCAAATAGTTCATGCATGTTCGGGACAATACAATACAAGCTCAGTAAGTCGGACAAACAGTGCAAATTGTATGCAAAATTTCACAAAGTTCAACAGTGTCATTTGTGGAAAATTATTTACGAAACAAATCTTGAGATCATACATGCATTCTTTAAGTAAAACAAACTGTAAATGCGAAATATAAAAGGTTCAGCTTGAAATTTCACATGTACGAGATGTAAGCCGGAGTCTGCGTGCCTTTTATATTTTATCAAAACGTCTAATCCAGCGACCTGTCATGAACAAAAAATAAAGGAAACCAAGACGAAATGCCCACCTTTAATATGAGTACATTTTTTGGTAGCACCAGGTACATAATTTAAACCTGAAGCAAAAAGACAGCACCCAGTCCTTAATAATAAGCCGTATAAACCCTATATGTATACACCAAGTGCGCGATTGACGGTAGAACGGACACGGGTGAAACAGTTTGATGAAACGTGCTCTAATAGGATATTGGTGACAAAACATATTTTTGAATATGCAGTTCATATAATTGAATGGTAATTTTGAGATATAAAATGAAGTAGCAATGTATGCAAGCTAACATTTCCGTCATTTTGTATTTGGTAGAAAGTTGATTAATTGGCAATTTTACCGCACCTCCTTATTTCATTATGGTTGGAATTTTCTCCAGAAGAACAAAAGTTTTAGGACTAAAACAAATATGTACTAGGAGACTGAAATGTTACTGTGATAATTATACTTATCAAAATTTTCCTATTTAGGGAACCGTCGTTTAGTAGATACTCGTCCAATTAGCATTAGTCACAATTAATTTGCTTGGTGTATTTGGTTTTGATGTAGTTAAATGTCGAACTGTAGCTATCTTATAAATTGCATATCCTATATCTCTATTAATCGTTCTAACAGCAAACTGCTGTACAAATAATATGTTACATATATATTTTTTTATTTTATTTGTACTTGTACTTTTTCTAAATAAAGTCTCATGTTACCCCACTTCCATAATTATCAAGCGGTAACGTATATATTTCTTTTTGCCTAAATGTTCGTAAATTTTGTCGATTTCTTTGAAAAAATTATAGGCAATGATTTAAATTTTAACAACTAAAGTTTCAAGTAACGGTTGTAAATTGTAAGATTGATTGTTGGTTGCTTAACGTCCAGTGGAGAACAAGTTAACACTAACTTGAATACAATACCAGGTAGAGCCGATCCGGGAAAATGTTTGAGAAAAATTTGGACTGACACTGGACAATGAGGGTATATTATGAGCAATTTGCTCCCCATGGCCTAACAAGGCCACTATGTTAATTCTCTTTTAGTCGTTTTGTCTCCGAACTTATACATGTACATCTTTTCCAACTCAAATCACACACAAAAAAACTACACTACCAGCGAGTACCCATGCAAGCGGAAATTAACACGAATAGAAAATCTAAATGATTTCAAGATCTAGCTATTTCAGTCTCTTTCTGCTATTTGAATACTAATAAGTCAGTCGTTTGCTTGTAAATTTCGAGATTTTTTTTTATAACGAAACCAGTCTTACTTAGTGACTAAAGCCAGTCCCAACTATTAGCTTGCGTTTATAGACGCAAGCGGATACTTGGGACTGGCTTTAATCAGACTCTAACGGGACCTGGTTTTTTTATTTTCTTTTTTCCGAATCAAGTTTCTATGTATTTCTCAGCCTACGGTAACCTTATCAGGCCTGATTCCGATGTTACTGTATGTCCTGTGTAAACTTGGTCTAGCTAGCACTTTATTTTTAAAATGTTTCCGAAACTATAACGGTTTTATGAGACTGTTTACATTTGGAACACATAGAATGTTATTCGGCAAAATAACAAAGTTAAACCACTTTTTTTTACATTGAATTTCCATACTAACAAACTATTTTCTGTTTGAGTTTCAAAGTCTGCTTGTATTGTACTTTTTCTACTTATTCTATCCGTATTCTCATCCAAATCAATTTCCTTTTTCCATTTTGTCCGAGCGGTGATTTTGACGACCATTTTAACACGAATTTATAGTTGTACGAATTCCCGTTTTTTTACACATCATCCTAAGTTTCTAAAGATACATGTAAGATTTTTATTTTCAGAACAAAATTTCATTAGGATACAGCATGCATTATGAAAAGTATTTATTTCAAAATAAACTACGAATGAAATAAAGTGATAAAACTCAGTCTATTTTTCATAAGAACATATAGGTAAATCGTGCAGATGCTTAAATATTAAAAAAAGAGAATATAAATTAAAAGTATATAGTAATTCGTTTTTAAAGGTTAAAAATGAGCAGAAGAATTGCTGGAACACGATAAAGCAACCTATGTCAAAACGTTTACCGTTACGTATTGCATACAAACTTTCGACACTCTGCATCTAGAAAAAGTTACCATAAAAATGTCAAATAGTTTCCAAACATATGTTTTTTTTTATTATTTAATCACTTTGTGATTGAAGAACCGGCTGCATTGACTTGTTTGTGTGAACGCTATTCGATAACGTCAGGAACGATAACTCGTGGCGTAACGTCATTAGTCGTATCAACTTACTGTCAAGACAAACGCTTTTATAGAAAATAAAGGAATATGGAGTAAACATACACGGGACAGTAATCGCACACAAAGTCAATGCTTAACAAAAATACAATCAATGGTCAGCGTTTTTATTCCTGTTCATCTTTTATAGTCGCTAAAGGGTCTTCAACAATGAAACATTCACTTGTGTACCAGAACAACAAAAAGACACTAGCAAGAAAAGATCTGAGAGTACTTAAGTTACTGACTAGTTCACACTCTGACGCTTGAACTCTTCCTGTCCATCATCCCGCAATCGTTATTTTTGAAGACCATAAGTGCATGAATAATTCAATTTTCTGTCTCAGGACCTGCGGATATATGAAATACTTACCACTGAACATTGAACCAAGTACAATCCAGAGTTTTGGGTTTACAAGGACGCGTACGGATGAGGATTAAATATAATCTTTATGATATATTCACTTGTACTTTACCCTTAGGCTGTCTTCGTGTACTGTAATTTATGGTTTAAAGGAATACGAATACTTTATTTCTCATAAAACTTCAATTACTAGTTATCAAGAACATACATAAACATAACTATAAGGTAAAATTATTACATGCATGTGTAAACGATACAATTAAATTAACATGGAGAGCTGACTTTCACATTTTTATTTTTTACATAGTTTTTCTTATATTACAATATTTGAAGAGTTAAAATGTTGATCAACTTTAAAGATATATTAGGGTTTGACTAACAGTAGTTCCGTAAACATTTCCTTTTTTCTATATTTAAATGTTCTACAATTCATAATGAAATGGAACTCGTCATCAATGTTGTTTGTGTCACAGAGACGACATATTCTGTCTTCTCTGTAAATCCTACCACCTTCTAGACTCACTGAGCGGCAAGTGGCGACTACCACATATGCGTATTTGCGTAATATATGAATTTAGTAAGGTAAAAATGAAAAGCAGTTTTCAAATTGTTAATTGTTTTTGAAAATACGATAGCATGAATTTTTTATGCGATTCTGCAATAAAAACAAAGCATTCTTGTTGAAACTGGTCTTTGTTTTTTTTTTGTTTAATACATTTTGATACCCATTTATCACAACCATTTAATTCGAAATGGTTGTAATTTGCAATTTTTTTTGGGAGTAGGTACAGTAAAGGCCGATTTTGGCCTCAATTTTCAAGTTCATCTGACGAAATATTTTAGACACTTTTAAAACACCTAAGTGTCTATTTCAATTGATTCAATTAGTTTTTGTGAAAGATTTTAACTGATTTAGTCATAAAAAACGCTCCGATTCAAGCTTGAATATGAAAAATCTATCAAATTTGCCAAAAATCGTCACTTTTCAGATGGTTTTTGTCAAAAATGAAAGTGGCCGCATCCGTGTTCATCCTCAACCTTTATATATATTATGTATTATCATCAAATACAACTTACGTTTCAATATTATGAATGAACACGAATGCGGCCACTTTCATTTTAGACAGAAACCATCTAAAATTTAACTAAAATGCTAAAATTGTGAAGATTTCAGTAATTTAGCATGACTTTATGATGCTAGTACCCGATATATGTGCATTGTATTGGAAAAAACAGCCCATGTTTATGTAGCAGAATCATTCTACTTTCCAATAAATAGCTTAACGATTAAATTATCACATCTTTGTTAAACTGCTATATTTTGGGGCAAAAAAGGGGTCTTACTGAACCTACTCCTTTGTAATTTATCCTCACCAGGTAGGTGAAATTATGTATAAAATTAAATTTAACGAAATTACGAAAATGCATTACGAGCATACTCTATAATTTTAAGTTTGAATCAAGAGTCTTAAACTTTTTCAAATATTGAATACGCAACAAAATCTCTGTAATCTTACCCATGTATTATTTATGTTTATGTCAAATGCGTTTGATTGCGTATTAGTTAAGGGTAGGCGTGGTTTTCGGTAACTTTCCTCTAATCAACTGGCCTATTCGACAAACATGTGTGCGCTGATGCGTGTAAACTGGCTATTGTAACCGCACGTGTCATACATCAGAATCTATCGTGCGTGACCAATGTTTATTGTAAAATTTCTTGTCATGTGAGCAAATTATCAGACATACAAGTTCTAAAGGTTACAACTTAGATTTGCTTTTTGAAAGATTATTTTCGGCAGTGCCCCTGATATACGATGTAAAGGGTTATAAGAAAAACAAGACTTTAAATGAAGGATGCATATTAACAAAGAATATAATCTGGGACTATGCCGGATATAATACATGTATTTTATGGCTCGGATATTAACTATTATAACATGTTCTGGAAAAAATTAAGTGTCCGATAACTTGAATTACCTGAAAGGTTATCTCGATCACTTTCGACAAAATATTATTGCATGAATGGTAAATCGCTGATTTTTATTTCTAGAAATGATTTGTGACTGTTATAAGTAGAAACAACTATATGCATTCTGGTTTATGTTTACAATGAACACACTATACAATTTTCTGAAATATCAATCATTTTTGGACAGACTTGCTTGTTCCTTGTATTTGTAAAAAAGATAAAACGTTTCATAATATTTGAATACGTCAAAAATGCTTCAAAATACTCTAGGCCTGTATTGTTCTTTTTTTTTAGGGTAAATGACTCCCCCCCCCCTAAAAAAAACCAGATAAATAATTGTATATTTAATTTGAATATTTGTTTTAAAACGTAATAGAAATTAAGGTCAGCCAAACCCAAATTCAGCAATAAGGAGTGTCATTCACCGGGTTTAACTTCTTTTAGCGGTTTTGAACTCAGTCTTGTTTTGTTCAATAATTAATAGTGACTAATCCTCTTATCTTGTTCAATAAATAATAGTAAAATTTACTTTCCATATACATGTTTGACTTCCTAAATAAAACTAGGAAATAAAATTTGTCACAATTTCGCTTTTGTCGTCTGCTCAAAGTTAGTTTAATTTGGTATTGCAATATGCACATGCTATACTTGTCACTGAACGTTGAACAAACAGTAACTATCCACCAACCCATCAGTGATTGCGATACCTCTGTTACATACCCGTCTTTTTGTCACATGTTTGGTACTATTCTTTGAACAAAGTTCGTGTTGTAAGCCGAATTTGTCCTACATTATAATTGTTTTTGTCAAGTAATACATTCCTTGAACTGGTTTAAATGTTGAACTAAATACTATGAAATCAATTTGGTTCATTGGTTCTTTGAAACACAATTTTGTTAATTTGAGCGTGTCAACACCTAGTCTAGTAGTGATTTCGGTTTGTATAATCATACAACAAAAGTTTATATTGGTATTATAGTAAGTTATTGTTTCATGTTACATGTTTACCATTGGTGACATCAAATAAAATGTGTTGCAGGTTGAACTAGGCAATACGAAATTTAACTGTCATATCCATATATATGCAAACTAAAGGATCTAAACTTTAAATTATGTATGTTTAAACTGTAATGAATGAGGAGCGGGGGTATTGTACGAAGTCATCCAGACTAGCCGAATTATAAATCCTAGCCTCCGTCTGATACTTTGAAGTCAAATGGACTACAGTTAAAAAGTTACATTTTCTACCAATCCATGCAAAATAGTAAGATGTATGTTCCTGAGCGTATTATGCACAAAGAAAAGAGTTGTGGTGTACTTTTGAACTAAGTATGGTAGTATGGTTGCCATACGCCTTCATGTTACAGAAACGACCAATATACACTACAACATAATTACGATTTCAGTTGTTATAGTTCATACACAAATTAATTGGGCTAGTTTGAAATCTCCTGCATGGTTTATTCCATTGGCAATCATATTCAAGAAAAGTGGTAAATCTTGAATATTCTGTAACATCTATATGAAGCTTGATTGAGACGTAGATTCACACAGATACCGATCATTGTTATCTTTTCTTCATTTACACAAATGAATGTCGGGGATTCGGAATATGGCAGCTATACATGTATTCTCAGTTAATATTTAGTTTGAAGCATTATCGAACTAATACGACTTTCATCTTTAAAATTTACTTTGCACTAAATATCTAGTAAATGACATTACATAGGAATAACTTGTGGTGTATTCATGTATACTAGTATGTAATAATAATAAAAAGAAACCAACAGCACTATTTGACGAAGACGAAATTAAGGATTGAGTTTTCACGTCCAGTGACATATATTACAATGATGTCGAAACAAAACTGTAAATTGACAATAGGCATTCATAGAACCGTCGCTTTTCCAAAGAATTCACGCTCAGTTGCGATTTCACGTGCTATTTCACAACCTCGGGTTCGCATTATAGTTATATTTGTACAAAATAACTAACAATAACAAAATTATGATGATTTCTTTAACTGTTCTTGAACATTCTAGTTTTAATATAAATCTGTGATTTTTCTATATTCGTACTTTCGTCGAAGCAAAGCAAGTTCGATATAGATCTGGGGTCTGTTGTTCAACTTGTCGTTATTTTAACGATTGATTAAATTTAACAAGTCATTAAATCTCATTAAATCGAGTCGTTTATTTTCTGTTGTTCAACAATATTTTACGTGTCGATTAAATAATCAATGAATCAAAATTTAATCAACTGATTAATCAATGCGTTAAAATTTAATCAACTGAATAATCAAGTGATTAAATAAAACCTACCCACCATGCATTGTTTTGGAGCATCCTGTCTGTAAAACAATGGCTGAATCTACTGAACCAAATCCAAGCAAACTTAAAAGACTGAAAAAGACCAACTTCACTGTGGGAGAAGAAGACCGCATTTAGCAACTTGTGGAAAAACACTCCAGTATTATTAATGGAAAGTTAACTAATACCGTAACCAACCAGTTAAAAAAAAAGGTTTGGGACGACATAGCCATGAAGGTGAATTCGCTTGGAGTTGCCCTTCGTATTGCTACAGAAGTGAGAAACAAGTGGAGGAATACCACAAGAGTGGCCAAGGCTGTTTACACAACTCACAGGAGTGAGTTATTCAAAACTGGGGGAGGACCAGCTCCAAAACAACCTAGCTCTGCAGTAGAGAAAGTAATACACCTGGTGAAGGACACCACCAGCTTCAGGGGAATTCAGGGTGGTCTTGAAACCAAATCATTCGAGACAAGTTAGTAAATAATTTTGAGCACTTTGAAATATATCCCCAAATGTGTTTTCCCCTTAATTAGAACTGCTCAAGGCTCTACCCTTCTTTTTGCAAATAATAAAAAGTAAACTTGATCAGTTTCACTCAACATGTTTTTATTTTCCATATAAAAACTAACATGTTTTGGCAAAATTTTGTTTTGAAGGTTCTTTTAAAGGGAAACTTCGCAAAAAAATCAAAAATTGATATTATGTCCATTCTGTATAAAAATTCTCAAATTTATAGATATTAAAGTTTTATTCCGCTAAAATAAGAGATCACCATCGATTTAAAATTTTGAGTATCAGTTCTCTACTCTCCGCCATCTTGTCACCTTCTCCGATGAAAAATCCCGATATGTCAATAAACCACAAAGGAACAAAACTACAGTAAACGATGTAGTCGTAATTGCGTGTCGATATCTTGTCAATCGTACGGTTGTTTTATCTGACTGACTAACTTGATACGGAAAATGGTCTTATATTTTTAAATAACCATATAGTTTGTTATTTTTAAACTGATAATATTGTAATTAGTTAAAAAGTCAAAGTCAAATCATAAAATGATAAATAAGTGTTCCGTGGAAATTGTTTTCGAAAATCTAATTCGTTCATAATTCTTTCAAGTAATAAACTTTATTTAAATAAATTCGGATCTTCCCTCATCTGATCACCAGCATGGCTAAAGTGATTACTCCCAAAGGTATTGGAAGGGGTGTAAGGTGACACGTCCATGTATTTAATCGATTTCCTGTCCGGCGGGCTTGCAAGTTCATGCATCGTTTCACTTCTGTAGGTATTGATCAGTGTACACGACCGTTACTTATAACTTTCCATTTTGAACTATCAGGTGCATGTATAATATACATTTTTGTCTTGCGTGTCCGAAAGTGATATAATATACTAGCCATTACTGAACTCATACGCTTGTTTATAAATAACATTTCTGGTGTAAAGAATATTATTTATAAAAAAAAAATAATACAAAAAAAAATAATTGAAGAAATACAAATCTATTTACATATTTTTCCAAGGGTTAATTTGGGAAAATGTAATATATACTCGTTGTCAATAGTTTAGGACAGATTAGAACATACCAGAATTATCGATTTAAAAAAATGTGCGCACTTGTCGACGATTCATGTATACATACGCCTGGTAGAAAGTTACGGAACTATAGTCAGTAGCGCAATTTAAAATATGTATACATGTATACATTGAACATAAGAAAGAAACATACATTTTGTGTAAATTGTGGTAAAAGTTTTGTAAATAGACTAGTCCACGTCTGCCAACAGTATGTAATCAACGAATTCGATAGACTATTGTATACCAAAAGAAGAAGAAGAAAAAAAAGAAACAATTTGATTTAAATACAGGTCAATTTATAACTTGCTTTGGTTCATCGAAGTTAAGAACATAGTAAACTCACAGATTTATATATCAATTAGATTGTTCTCGAATAAAGGACGAAATTCGTCATCATCACAATTGTTCCAACATTCATGTAAAATATATGCAACTGGACGTACACTACGGTAATAATCCCCAAGGAATGTGAATATTTTCTAGGAAAACTATTGAGTATCAATTTCGGGATTTATTTTCTTTCTTGATATTCAATGACAGCAATTTAAAGAATAAACTGCTTGTCGGATATTTGTCCGCTTTAGGGGTATTCTTGCAAGTTGAACAGACTTATAATAACATTCAAAAATAGGGAAAGATAACATTAAATTCGTTGTCTTTTAATTTTAAACATCGTTGATCAAATAGTTATTTAAGTATATATATACGTTGGGAGACGACGATTATTATAGTTGTCTCAGATTTTAATAAGGACGTTATGAATAAATTTGGTTGACGTTTATCACACTTGAAAAGAATATCTATTCGTAATTTTTCGATTCCATTACAAAAATATTTTTTTCTTTATTCGTACATATTATATTCCGCTTCGGTAGAGTTATCTTCAGATAGTTTCATATATTAATTAATACATGGCTTTCAAAAGTCTAAATGTAAGTGTTCTCGTACATTTTTTCACCTAATAAAGACAAATAAAAATGATTTAGTAAACCTATTTCTAATTTCTAAGTCCCCCTTTTTTATGAGACATAAATCAAGGACAAGACTTGTATATCATTTCATTCTGACATATGAATTAAGTTTCCCGTCTTTAACCGAAAATTGTGTATTTCTTAGTAAATTAACTTATTTGAATTCAAATAAATAATAGCACCAAATATAATTAAATAATTCCACGGCGACCAATTTTTATTTGTCACCAACTTGAATATGTATTTTTAATGTGTGTATTAAATGCTACCACTAATCCGAATAGACAGTCACACCTGGCAAGGTGTGCCCTAGAGGCGTGGTTAAATACCGAAGTGCAAATAACAATTTACCTTTCAACAAGCCATCTACGAGTATTGCCACAGAACCGTGAATACACACATCGTATAAACCTAGCCATAGCAGAGATAGTAAAAGGTCAATAATAGTAGACCAACATATTATCTTTACAGATTATTGTACTTTAATTTGTTCACCTTATCAGTCCGAAAATGCATTTATTAAAAATAAATTTATAACTTTTTGTGTTGTCTACAAAAATAATTCGAATATATACGTTTAACATAGATAATTTATCTCACGAATGAGTACAATTGAACGTCTGTGTGTTTTATCTTCTTATTATCGGATGGTTATTAGATAAAGCATAAGTCATCGGCGAGCTTACAATTACGTTAAAATATGATTAAAAACCAAGACTTTTAATGATTGTATTTTAAATCCCGGCATGCAAAAATCAGGAGAAAACGTCACGACCTACAGGAAGTAGTTGATATTTTTTCATTAATTATTGAATTTCTCCTTTATTACTGCACATATAGCGATAAAACTTTGTGAATATATATATTATGTCATCATGAACATATTTAAACCATAAGTAAAAAATCGTGAATTTTCCCTTTAATTGTTATTGTTAATTTTCAATGATATTAACACACATATTTGTATCCTTTTTAATACCGGGATACATAGTTTCTTTTATTCAATTTTGGTAAAAGTTTCGTCTGCTCCGCCGTCACAACAAGTAGGGGAATTCCCAACTGATATCACGTGATTGATAACAATTTATTTAAACCAATATTTTCTATCATGATTGCCAACGTGTTTCTTGTTGGTTTGAAGGTTTTCCTCTTGATTTACTATTGCAAGATTGCATTTGCTTTAACTGATAACAGTTTTAAAGTATTATTTTCAACATTAGTTCACAAGTGGCTGCAGGTGCCCTCCAAGTCGTCTTTAAACTAGTATCTGTTGATGGATTAAAGGGAACCGCAATAGCTAATTTCGACCGAAAACCAGTCATGATTTATAATATTAAAACAGATACGGACTGGTTATCATAAATCCGGAATAAAGTTGATCAATTTGTTGTTGCAGACTGAACCTAGACAGAACACATATTAGTTTATAGCTGAGACCCTTGATAATCTAAAAAGAGTTAAAATAGGGTCTTATTTAGTCTTCTGCAATATTTGTTATCTTGCAATTTAAAGTAATTGTATCTGAATTTAAATGATTGATGATATAGTATGTTTCCATTGCCCCCCCCCTTATAATAAATAAAATATACCCAAACACAGTACCAACGAATAATATGTTATCTCATTTATTACAGATCAACCAACTATCAATGCCACTTTGCCAAAAGAAGATGCCGTCTAGGATCTGTATGAATCTGCAGCATCTCTGATAAGGGACAGTCCACCCCCGTCCAGTCCACCAAGTCCGTCTCTGCTTTCAGGATATGACCCCATCCTGACACAAACAGTCGTTCCACATATTCCAGAACAGGTAGGACAGATAAGCAGAAGTAAGTTGTAAATGTAAAAAAAAAAGATGTGGTATGATTGCCAATGGGACAACTCCCAACAAGAGACCAGAAATTAACAACATAAGGTCACCATAAGCCACCTTCAACAAAACCGTTTAGAGTTCATAAGTAGAATGAATATTTTCCCGAAACTTTAGATTTTTTAAAAATATTTTTCTACCCTACTATGGGGGTGTATACAAGAAATCTTTTAAAATGTGTTGTGGAAACAGGTTCCGCTAGTTTATTTGGTCAACACTTCAAGTTTTCTTGATACAATGTATAAAATTAAATTTGTCAATTGATGTTTATATTTCAAACAATGAACCTCAAAGTGCGATTTTGCTATTAAACGGTTATTCATGACAATGGAGTCATATTAATATCATATTACTATCACTAAATCTGACAATCTTTCAAACCTTAACCTAAAAAAGATTGACAAATTCTGATAAAGATAGAACAATATGTTATAGTGATTTATAGTGATATATTTCCTTATAACAACTTTAAATGTATTCAAGTTTAAACTTTTAGTCATGTCAGCACCTTATTAAGTGGGGGGATTCCAATACTTAATTGATAGGGGTGTGTTCTGTTGGAAAAGGAGAACATTTCAGAGGCAGATTTGGGAAAGGGGGGGAGGGCCCATCCCTTCCCCCTTTTGTGGGATACATTTGGATGGTTATTTAAAGAATTACTGAAGCATGACTGGAGTGGGCCCCCTCTTGTGAAAATTCCTGGATCCATCAATGAAATAAGGGCTAAGATCCTGTATGTAATGTTCATTTGATTTATGGCGAGACTTTTTCTGATGTGAAAAATGAGTCTCAGACTACGCTTCTTAGTTTACAAGTAATTGGAACTTTTTTTACCTTTTCATATATTTCTGACAGTTTCCCTAACCTATTCACATATTTAACGCCGGAAAACGTGACATATTGTGCCTGGCACGTCCAATCATTTTGTATATATTCAGATATAGGAAGTGGACCCTGAGTTCTGAGTAGCAGGCTATTTGATGGAACTATGACTTTGAATCGATCAATAAAAAGAGTTGTAAAATTAATCGATCTTTTACAGAATTCATTATGTTTTTATTCTTTGTAGGACAGTGAGAACACCTTCGAAAAAGGTAACAGTGCAGGATATACACGACATGCAGTATCGTGCATTGCAAGGTAAAATAGAGATCCAAGAGAAACAGAAAATTCAGATGGACTTAGAAAAGAACAAACTTGAACTACAAATAGAGCTGTTGCAGAAGTTAGTGGGTGGCAGTTCAGAGACTGTTACACTCTCACAGGCACTTGCCTCTATGTATTAAATGTATTAAATTCATTGTTATATTGTTGATTTGTATTTCAGAAATTACTATGAGGCCAACATATTCATTTAATTTTGTGTAAAAGAAAATAGACCAGTAATTACAATTTGCCACACATATTGCACCTCCATCATTCAAAGAATGATAAGTGATACATGAATCAAAATTTTTTTAATGACCTTAGCTGGCTATACAGTCCTTGCAATGTCGGGCATGGCTTGTGCATTTTTTTGGGCATTTAAATAAAAAAAAATTCCATATGGTAATTGATATAATCAATTGGCAACCATACCACATATTCGTATTGTTGTACTAAAGTACAGTTATAGGCGACTAACTGCTCACCATTTACTATACCAATATTGAAGTCGCGAAAATGCACACTTCCTCTCTCAACACATTGTCAAACTAATCATATAAAGATTTGTTATTATTTTCAAATTTCCTCATTTTTTTAATGAAAGACAATGTATGAAAATATGGAAAAATAAAAACATGCAATTTATTAGGCAAAAAAAGTGGTAGCAAAATGGTCCCGCATGCCCTTTCCGTCCTGTGGACCATTATAGGGTCGCATCTGAGGTTGATTGTCAATCAATTGTTCTTCTGCAACTTCAGGTTCATTCCTCATGATGGCAATATTGTGCAGAATACCACAAACAATGATGATTCTGCAAGCTTTATCAGGTTTCATTCGGATCTGGAATACAATTTAAAAACGTTTATTTTAAAGTGTGACAGATATACTATTTGTATGTAGCATGAATTAACATTGCTCATGAATAAGTAAATTTATTACAAAAACACTATAATTTAATTAAAAAAAGGACCAACTCAGACATGAAGCTGATCAAACCGTCCAACTGATGATGTACTGTTACATTCACGATTTAATAAAGTTACAGTAATGACTAACTTGCAAACTGGACTATATGAAGTAACTGAACTAACATTACCAATTTTCCAACTGGATCCCTGTTATCCGTATAATTTTAGGGTTTTGATCTGTGTGATAAATTGTCGATCATTGTGTTCTTGTCCTGGCTTGATATTTAACTGAGGTCAGTTTTATCAGCCCTTTAATATACAACTGATTTTTCATTTTTTTTTCGGGTTTTATTACGTAATAAAAATAAGGAGATTTGGAGTGATTGTTAATTTTATAACTTAAATGTATGTATCCTGCAAAGTTAAAATGAAGTGGATGTAAGCAATTATAGGCAACCAAACTGTGGTCAGCAAAAAAAAATGTATAGTAGCTATAAACAAAAGACAGAGAAGGGGACCATTATGAAGACCTTAACTGAAATTTAGAGACATCGAAAAATGTACTAATGAAAGATTTAGTAGACAGCAGTCTCACAAGAAGAAAAAAACATGACTTTTAAAATAATTATAAGGGCATACACCATGTCAAATATTCATATTACTACTATGTTTATTTGTAAAGAATTAATTGTACCTCTGATCCTAGAATGTGAAAACGCTTCTTCAATATTCCAAATGTCCTATTGTTGACCTTGTTGAGCAATGTCTTCTGTTAAACCTTGCTTGACCTCTACCAGCAGCTGGTTGTCTGTATGGTGTCAGCAAAAACTGTCTGCAGGGATAGCCACTGTCTCCTAACAACACACCTTGTCCAATTCCTTGATATCCATTCTCAGGATGTTGTCCTATGGCTGAGGTTCTGAAAACGCGAGAATCATGTGCTGATCCTGGCCACCTAGCACTGATGTTGGTGAATCTACCTTTAAACAAAAATATGATAATTAAAAAAGTGGAAAAAAATAGTTCCATAATTCATTTGTCAAGGAAAACGGCAAGTCAGTGATTGTGAATAAGTATGGTGACCCAAAGCTGTTTATTTCTGTGTCATTTTATCTCTTGTGGAGATATGTCCCATTAGCAATCATTACCACATCTTCTTTTATGTGCATGCATGTAGTTTGTTCATTATAGTTCGAGTCATTAAAATATTAGCCGAATTTGCAATGTGATGAAATCAAAATATGTATAGTATTTAATTTAACAATTCAGATAAACAATACATCGAGGATCGAAGTTATATGCTCCATTAACATTTAAAAAAAATATATATAGAACAATGACTGGCTTATTTTTTAAGGACTGGTCACTATTTCCCAACCGAAAAGAATGAGTAGGCGAACTTGATATTTGGATGACAGATTGGACACTTACTTTTTGTTTTGTGTTTTACAGTTTTGTATGTTTATGTTTTTTTTTGGGGGAGGGGGGTGGGGCTTCTCACAGAAACATTTTGAGGTAGATCTACAATTTCTTCAAACTACATGGGGCACACTATTTGTTGACGTTTCAAAGTTTATAAGCCTGACTGTGACAAATTCTACCTAAAGCAGATAAGGGGTGGGTGGGCAAATCTTTATAACTATTTTGATCAATAAATTTATGTTCATAAACTCTTAGCAGTTCTTTCGATCCAGCATATTTAAAAGTGAAACGGTAAAAAAAGAGACACATTATGTGTATATATCATGTATATGTCTCATTAGTCTACGAATCCAATAGAAAGTATATGTCAAGATTGAGTTGTCTTTCTTTTTCCATCGATTTTCAAATTAGCTAAAAACCAGTTCAACAGAAAACCAGCCATGTATATGGTCAAGGACGATTGGAGATGTCAAGAAAAAGGACGCACACAAAGCATGTTATTAACATGAAATAGGTATAAAACAGTGTTTTAAACTATCTTCATGGTCACAAATGGCTTGTACGTTGACGCTATGGAACCCCTTTCGGTTAACAAATGCTGGTTCATCAATCCGTATGTGAGTCCCATCAATGCATCCAACCACGTTTGGAAAACCAGCCTTTTAAAAAACCCAGCCCTTATCACATTCTTCCTCTGATTATCTGGCCACGATATGAAGTCATCCTTCATGGCAACTAATGAATCTGTCACACGGTCAATCACCCGAGACACAGTTGATTTGTCAAATCCCATCGTGTCCCCAACTACTTGCAAGTGTGATCCACTTCCATAAAACTTCAAGGCAATCATAACCTGTTGTTCCACTGAAAGGGCTGTCTCCTTGTTTGTCCGATGGTCCAGATCCCCTCTCATTAAATCTGACAGGTACCCAATGGTGTCTCTGCCAAATCTATATTTCCGCCTTAGCTCCTCATCAGAAAATTCCCTTTCTAGAGGGTCAAAACCGCGAAAAAGTGGCTCTCTTCTTACAACAGGTGGTTGAAACAAAACATTGACAGCCATCTTAGATTGAGGTTAATCAACTGATTAAAATGTAATCATCCTCAATGAGGTTGATTAAATATAACGACACTTTGACAATTTTAAACGACTCGTTAAATTTAACGACAAGTTGAACAACATGATAATGGACTGATTAAATTTAACGCAGTGATTAGTAAAATTTCACGACTCGTTTAATTTAACGACAAGTTGAACAACAGACCCCTGGACATTTATGCATTAGACAATATTCAATCGTTGTACAAATTCATTGTAGAACATGTAGAAAAATCCGTCTGTTCGGATAAAAACAATCTACTTTGTTAACTTGGATAGAAAACTAACAATATAGTTTATCCTATTGAAACATGAACGCGGACTCCATTGAGAACACCTTGGATTGAAAGATTGTAAATCTACTGACCAATGAAATGCTTAAGATTTAGAACGCGGATCTCAGCGACAACACCTAGATCGATAACACACTGTAATCTTTCGACCGTCGAACAGATAGCGATAATTCCAGACTTCTTCTCTTTTTCTTTTAGTTCAAATAAGGTCACAATATAGAAGAATACATGTTTCCAAGGAATTGTAAATAAGGAATTGTATATTTACAATCCATTGATACTGTTGTACATGCCTGATTGAGAAAGATTTAATAAAATTGAATTATTCATAAAAATATGTATTACAATTTAAGTGTTTCCATATTGTGATTAAAAATATGCATTTTATGTACTTGTTTTGGTTTGGATTTGTTTATTCAAAGCTCCCGAGAAACGCTGATCTCTTAAGCCGGTAACAGTAGTGGTAGATACATAAAAACACACTATTACATATACATGTGACAATAATTTTTTAAACCAGTTTAGACTTAGTGTGTATATGTCTCCGCTGATAATAATTCTATGTTAGATAAACATAATCATTTGGAATTAAAAGTTGTATAGTTATCAATAAGTACATTTTCAAAATCATTTATTTATTTAGACTTGATGAAGATCTACATGATTTAACGAATAAATGTAAGAAGATGTGGTGTACTTGCTAATGAATTAGATCACCGTACATCCTTCAACAACGATCGAAAATCTACCCGCTTAAACATTTATAAAATTTCCCAAAATTACAAATATGAATTAAAACAATTCAAACAAGAAAACTATCGGCCTGATTGATGTACAACACTTATAGAAAAATATAAACAACAAAGACAACCACTGGTCACAGAAAAGAGGGGTTTCAAACCATATGTCCCAATTGAAAAATAATTTCGTCAAACAAACGGGAGGTCTTATCTACGGAACAAAACCCGCATCCGCCACTGTACAGTCTCCTGACTAGTATACTTGTAGGATAGTCAAAGAAAATGGCGTTAAACAAATATTTTCTTTATTTATGTTTTTATTCCATTCAGTTCTTCAATTTATCGATTGATTAATAAAAATATCGAATTAATTATTTTAGTTAATCTACTAGTAATTAAATGTCAGTACGATCTTTTTGATAAGATTGTAAGGCCTATATTGCTATATGGCTGTGAAATTTGGAGATTTAGTTTTATTGATGCAATAGAAAGTGCATTTCAAGTTTTGTAATCTTTTCTTAAACTTGAAAAAAATCAACCCCAAGCTTTATGGTTTATGGAGAGCTAGGCGCTTATCCTATGTCAGTATATGTGGAACACCGTATGGTATCTTTTTGGTCTAACATTGTAAACAGTTCCGATAGTAAATTATATAGATATATTTATAAACTAAACGTAGATGGTGGATTCACTTTTGATTGGTTGATTTGTATAAAAATATCTTGAATAAATATGTATTTTAAAATATTTGGTTAAATCAGAGTAACTATAGTTTTAATCCAAAAGGGTTAAAGTTGAGCATTAAACAGAGATTTTTTTTACCAATTTCAGCAGACTTGGAAATCAGAAATGGAATATTCTCCAAAAGTATTATGTTAAAAACTGTTTAAAGAAATCTTTGAATTTGCAGAATATTTAGACTTATTACGTTATAAAGATAAGATAACGTTGTATACGTTTAGAACTGGAAATCATCGGTTACATATAGCAAACGGGAGATGGCGTAGAATTATGAGACAGGAAAGGTACTGTGTACTTTGTAACTATCAAAAGATAGGTTGATGTATTTCACTATATTCTAAACTGCACAACTCTAACAGAAAGTAGAAGACCTTTTCTTAAACCTAACTATGTAAGCCGAGTAAATGTTTCGACATTGGGTACTTTATTTATTTCAAAAAATATTGTGTTTTGAAAAATTTGTGTAAATTAATTTAATTACATATACACAAAAGTATGTTTTCCAGGCTGATCACCATAATCTCTCATTCTTGTTGCTCGCTTTGTGCAAACTGGTCATTTGCAAAATCTGTATATTAATACTATATGTACAAATATCTTTCTTTTTACCGTTCACTTGGTTTTATAAGAAATAAAGAATCTAAATTAAATAATACAATTAATTTTATTTTGTTTTTCTGATTTAATTACCTTAAATTAAAGGATGCGAAAAGATATATTAATGTAACTTTTTCAAAGTTCAAGTTGATCAATTATTGATTTAAGTGAATAAATGAAATTTATTTTCTCGAGGAATAAATCAAATCAGGAACATATATATTGTTAGGTATACTGTTCCCAGATTGAATAGTATACGAATCCTAGTTCTTATATTATAGTAATAATTATTCATCGGCGAAAAGGATAGTATATTTGTTGTGTTGGAAGTTTATTGTGTTGGAAGAATCGTAAAAGTGTTTTATTTTCTAAATTCTATTTATTTACATCGTAAAGTTTAAAATTTTTTTTTTTACCATATTGGACTTCATATTGTGTATTGAATTGAAACACGAACGCGGACCTCGATGAGAACACCTGGATTGAAAGTTTGCAAATATTCCGACCAATGAAATTCATTTTACTATGTAACACGAACTTCAACGAAAGCACCTAGATGAAATATTGTGTATGGAATTGAGACATGAACGCGGACCTCGATGAGAACACCTGGATTGAAAGTTTGCAAACGTTTCAACCAATGAAATTCATTTTGATATGTAACGCGAACTTCAACGAAAGCACCTAGATGAAATATTTTATGTATACGACAATCAGTTTTTATTAAGACATTACCGCTCAAATATAGTTAATAAAAATTATATCAGAGCAACAATGCATAATTGTTTCTTTTCCATTCTTGTTTATTTTAATAATGTTTATGTTGATTTTAATTTGGTAAGTAGACTTATATTAAATGCCCTAAATGTAAATATACGGTTTTTTTCTAATGCATTAGACGTAAGATGATGTCGACTCAGAGCAAGTCAATGTCGTAAAACTTAAATCAACCAACCCATCGTTATCGCAGACTAAAATGTATCTCATATAAACAGAATATATGTTCATTTATAGCAAGACTTTTTATACGTCACGGTGCACGACAGCACAATAATCCCTTTACGGAATCGGAACCACAATTCACAATTTTCGTATTGTGCTGCTTTTCCACGATGAATGCCTGTTTCGCGTCAGTTACCGATATTACAATTTGAAACACAGTTTTAAAAGTTTATTGAGCTGTTCCTTCATTTACAAAGTTGTGCAAGACTTAACTGTTTATTAAATTCAACAAATGTCAACATTATCTTCATTAATTTTATTATTTAATACAACATTGCTTTTATTACAAGCTATTTCATATATCAATATACAGCTAGGGAATATTTGTTGTTGACAGAAAATATAAGACACATCGATTTAAACTATGTGAAAAATAAATTAATTTTTGTAAGTAACTTTAATTTACGTGTCTATATTTAATTTACGAGTACACTATAGTAAGACAGAAAAAGAGAAACGGAAATATACAGGAATACATAAAGTTTCGTAAGTCATTGCAATGGACCATACATTACTGACATGTCACAAGTTTTCATAGTACTCAGCAAGTTTTGAAACGAATATGTGAGATAAAGATCTACTGCATTTGGGCAAATTAAAAATATGTTAAACATCTAACTATTTTATGTTTAACAGATTCACAAGTTTTAAATTTTTTAAACCGTGCATCAATATTTTATTTTTTTATTTAAATTCCTTATATGTTACGTGTATTGATCATTCATTTGTTTAAATTGTGATAAGTATATGACTTTAATAAGAACACACGCATTTATATATATAAGTCGATAAAGTTTGAAACAAATAAACGACAGATACATCGATGTGGTTTTGCTTGAGTGATTTACCTGTTAAAAGCTCGGGTCTCAACACGGTTTAAAACGAATTAATACCAGTTTGAAATAGTTTAACGGGGGCGTGACGTAACTTACCGCCAACTTGAATTAAATTGAACGACTGCAAGCGAATCTATTTGACTGGCATTAAAATGATTTGATATGCATTGAAATAAATTAAAAATGATTTTTAATTTTTGTCAATCTTTATCAAATGACGATTAATCTCATTTCAACAGCGTTAATGCGTTTTTGTCCGATCAAGTTAAATTCGGGTTACTAGTGAAAAGCATGTATTATTCTAAATAATAAGGTCCGAGACCACAATTATTTCATAGTGCTTTTCTTTTAAAACATAAATGAAAATTAAAAAAATTCCACCTGCGCTTTCTCAATAAAATTTTAACAGTGTGTTGTAAAGCTCTTTAACTTTGTATTTGTTTGGCTTTTTAACTGATTTGATCCGAGCGTCACTGATGAGTCATATGTAGACGAAACGCGCGTCTGGCGTATTAAATTATAATCCTGGTCCCTTTGATAACTATTGTACTACTTTTAGGACAAATTATATCAAAACTATAGAAAACTTCATCGGCTCTAACTCAAAATATGTACAATTTTATGTTTGGGGCGTCTTGAAATCTTTTTACAGCTTCTGAAGTGCTAATTTTAAACCTTTTTCAGCATGACCAAATCACTACTTTCCTTTAAAATTCTGGACCCAAATATTTTTACAATGTAATTTCACCACTTGTAATTTGAGGCATCAAACATGGAGAAATAAATTTGGAAGGGGTATACAAATCAATGACAAGTAACTCACTGTCAACACTAGGGACTATATTCGTGAACAACGAAAATCAAGGGACGACAATTGTGGTCTCGGACCTAATAAGGATGTTCTTGTTCCAGGTGGATAACCCTGGCCGTATTGGTCACACATTTTTTGAACTTTTGGTCTTCAGTGCTATACAGCTTTGTACTTGTTTTGGCTTTTAAACTTTTTCATCTGGGCGTCAGTGGGTAGTCATATGTGGACGTGGCGCGCGTCTGGTTTATTAAATTTTAAAGCAGGTACCTGTTATTAGCTATTTATCGTGTGTTTCTCTGTCTTATATTTTCTCCCATTTATTTGTATTGAAGTCATGTAAAAATGTTATAATTAACATTGCCATTAAAGCGGGAGGTTTAGCATGCCACCAAACCAGGTTCAACCCCCCATTGTTATCTCAAAATGCTCTGTACCAAGTGTGGGAAATGATCATTGTTATATTATAGTTTGTTTCTGTGCGTGTTACATTTTAATGTAGTGTTTTTCTTATATTTGATGCGTTTCCTTCAGTTTTAGTTTTTAACTCTGATTTTTTTTTCTCTATCGATTTACACTACAGTTCAGGTGTATTTTGCTTTGTCTATCCGTCCACAGTGGACGTGGGCACCTTGTGGGTACAATTTCTAGCTTGTCTACTCTGCCCACCCATAGGAGTGGGCATGTAATTTCTTTCGTTTAATCAGAAGACTTGCAAGTACAATCAATTGAAAAAAAGCAGATAAGCATTTGTAATCAATATTTATACCAAAAAAGAGATTTTAGCTGAGAACTCGACGCATTAGACTAGCCTGTTGAAACATCGCATAAAAGGTATTAGATACTCAGGCCTACATGCGGATAAAGGTAGTTCTTTAGATATCCAGAAAATAATTTATTCAGGAAATAGGAACATAATAAATCTATCTTTCAAAATTATTTTTAAAAGAGCGTAGCACAGTAATTGTGTGTGAGTAAATGTATTATTCAGAAGTTTTTGCAGCAACTGAAAATGATACTCGCCATTCTAAACATTATTTTTGTGAGCCCTGAACTCCCATCGGTACAAAAAGTACCCCATAGTTTATGATACTTTGTTTGACATTTTGCTTTTGCCATGAGTTTCTTGATCGTGTAATTCAATGTACTGAAGGAGATATCCACGTTAACCATGTAGAGAGCAGACAAATCAAAATTTATTTTGTCGTCAGATATACACGGTCTATGAATTGTCATGCGCATATCATTTCCAAACAAGAACATAATTGTTTGAAATAATGCACTCGAACAATAGTGTTTACCATTATCATCTTCACAATATTACAAAAGTCTCCTTGTGGCAGAATTGTTCGATTCATCCGGGTAGATTTCCAAACGAGGTCTATGAATTGTCATGCGCATATCATTTCCAAACAAGAAATATTTTTGTATATAATGCACTCGCAAATTATGTGTTTACCATTATCATCTTCACAATATTACAAAAGTCTCCATGCGGCAGAATTGTGCGATGCATCCGGGGAGATTTCCAAAGACTGTAAGAATGCTTGTCTTGATGTTTCTTTGTCGCCAAAAAAATGTAAAGCAATTTCCAGTAAAGTGTAGGCCTCCGCTGTACTCCTCACATCTGATATCAAATAATTTTCTGCTATAACAAATTGTAGACCTTCTAAGGAATCCTGACACTTTTTTTTTGAGGTGATAATGACAAAGAACACTAAAGAAATAAGCTTACGCTGTGGATGGAAAGAAATATCGTTTATTCCATCCCTCCATTAAAAGTTTTTCTGGTGTTAACGTGGATTTCAGATTAAATCGTATAAGATCTACGAATATTATTTTCAGAAGATAAACAACACTCTTCTTGTTAGATGACAGCAGTTTAATTGACGGGTAATGGATATCTAACAGAGTCAATCCCAAAAACAGTTTATCGGGAGTACATTTCGATATAGAGTACCTAATGATTTGTAAAGCTTTTCTGTATTGCTTTGTTTTGTAAAACAATTAAACTATCATAAGCCATCCAGAAACAGCGTCATGATAGATATTTATTAGCAGAGTACTTAAACAGGATTTGTACTGTTTGTATTGGTATTTATTATTGATAATTGCACCATCAAGTGGTAAACGCTGAGCTAGAATACTGCACCTATGTGATATGTAGTATGCACACAAGTGTTTTAGTGAAAATTGGGGACACCATATGTTGTGTAATAATCCTGTGTTGAATATATCTAACTCAGAATACATTTGTAAGATACTATTTGCAAAAGACAAACTACTGGATTCCACTATTTTCTTAACGTCATTTTCATATAATGTAAATGGTCCAATTGGAAGCTTCCACATTGATACATCAAAGTTAAATATTTGATCTGAAAATAAAATGCATCGCCAACCATAGCTATGCAACCAATTTAATTTTTCTAAAATTAATCCACGAAAACGGCTCTCTATTTTGTTCTCGAACATATTGTTTTCTGGAATGAAGTACTACAAGCAAAGTGAATGCTCGACACAATAGACCAACCTGATAAAACATCGCATAAAACAGTGTATAATATTATTAGGTTTCCATACGGATAGTGGTAGTTCTTACGAAATCCAGAAAATAATTGTTTTATTAAGGAAATAAGAACAGAGTTAATCTTTACATTCAGAGTAGTTTGCTATTACATTTTTTATAATAACTTTCATGAGAGCATAGCAGAGTATTTGAATGTGAGTAAATGTATAAATTAGAAGTTTTTCAGCCACAGAAAAATATCTCGCCACTCTAGACCCTCTTTATGCGATTCGTTATCTCCGATCGGTACAAAAAGTACCCCGTGATTTATAATGCTTTGTTTGACGTTATGACTTTACCAAGAGCTACTTTATCCTGCTATCCACTGTACTGCAGGAGATACCCACGTTTTACAATGTAAAGAGCAAGCAAAATCAAACATTTTTTTTTTGTCGTCAGTTATACACGGTCTATAAATTGTCATGCGCATATCATTTACAAACAAGCATATAATTTTTTGTATATAATGCACTCAAAAATAGTGTTTACCATTATCCTCTTCACAGTATTACAAAAGTCTCCTTGAGGCAGAATTGTACGATTCATCCGGGGAGATTTCCAAAGACTGTAAGAACGCTTGCCGTGCGGATTCCGTGTCGCTAATTAATTGTAAAGCAACTCCCAATAAAGTGTAGGCATTCGCTATACATCTCACATCTGACATCAAATATTTTTCTTCTATAATAAGTTTTAAATCTTGAATAGAATCCTGACAATGTCTAACATCATTGAGGTGATAATGACAAAGAATACTAAGAAAATAAGCATACGCTGTGGATGGAATAGCATATGATTTATTCCATCCCTCCATTAAAAGTTCTTCTGGTGTTAACGTTGAATTATCTGTTAATTGTATAAGATCTACGAATAGTATTTTTAGAAGACAAGCCACACTCGTCTTGTTGAATGGCAGCAGTTTAAGTGACTGGTAATGGATGTGTGACAGAGTCAATCCAAAATACAGTTTATCGGAAGAACATTTCGATATAGAATACCTAATAATGTTTAAAGCTTTCCTGTATTGCTTTGTTTTGTAAAAAAATGAAGCTACCATAAGCCATCCAGAAACAGCGTCATGATAAACATTTGTTAGAAGAGTACTTAAACAGGATTTGTACTGTTTGTATTGGTATTTATTGTTTATAATTGCACCATCAAGTGGTAAACCCTGAGCTAGTCTAATATAATTTTTTGTATATAATGCACTCAAAAATAGTGTTTACCATTATCCTCTTCACAGTATTACAAAAGTCTCCTTGAGGCAGAATTGTACGATTCATTCTGGAAAATTTCCAAAGACTGTAAGAACGCTTGTCGCGCGGATTCCTTGTCGCCAAATAATTGTAAAGCAATTCCCAATAGAGTGTAGGCCTCCGCTGTACTCATCACATCTGTCATCAAATATCTTTCTCCGATAACAAGTTTTAAATCTTGAATAGAATCCTGACACTGTCTAACATTATTGAGGTGATAATGACAAAGAAAACTAAGGAAGTATGCATACGCAGTGGATGGAATAGCATATCGTTTATTCCATCCCTCCATTAAAAGTTCTTCTGGTGTTAACGTTGAATTTACTTTAAATTGTATAAAATCTACGTATAATATTTTCAGAAGATAAGCAACACTCTTCTTGTTGGATGACAGCAGTTTAATTGACTGGTAGTGGATATCTGACAGAGTCAATCCGAAGAACAGTTTATCGGGAGTACATTTCGATATAGAATACCTAATGATGTGTAAAGCTTTCCTGTATTGCTTTGTTTTGTAAAACAATGAAGCTATCATGAGCCATCCAGAAACAGCGTCATGGTGTATATTTGTTAGCAGAGTACTTAAACAGGATTTGTACTGTTTGTATTGGTATTTATTTTTGATAATTGCACCATCAAGTGGTAAACGTTGAGCTTGATATTTGCACCTATGTGATATGTAGTATGCATATAATTGCTTTAGTGAAACATTGTGACACCATGTGTTGTGGAATAATTCTTTGTTGAATATTTCTAACTCAGAATAAGTTTGTAAGAAAGCATTTGAAGAATACAAAATTCTGGATTGCACTTTTTTCTTAACTTCATTTATATATAATGTAAATGGTTCAATTGGAAAACTCCACATCGATACATCAAAGTTAGATATTTGATCAGAAAATAAAATGCATCGCCAACCATAGCTGTGTAACGTGTTTAATTTTTTTAAAAGTACATCACGAGCACGGCCCTCTATTTTGTTCTCGAAGATGTTGCTTTCTGGAATGAAGTAATGTGAACAAACTGAAAGCTCGACACAATAGACTAACCGGCAGAAACATCGCATAAAACAAGTTATAAGATTATCAGGCTTCCATACAGATGATGGTAGTTCTTCAGATATCCAGAAAATAATTGTTTTCAGGAAATAAGAACAGAGTAAATCTTTACATTCAGAATCATTTGCTATAACATCTTTCAAAATTATTTTTAAGAGACCATAGCACATTAATTGGGTGTGAGTAAATGTATTAATTAGAAGTTGTTCAGCCACTGAAAAAGATACTCGCCATTCTAGATCTTCTTTTGGTGATCCCTTAACTCCGATCGGAACAAAAAGTACCCCGTGTTGTATAATACTTTGTTTGACGTTATGACTAGGCCATGAGCTATTTGATCTTGTTATCCAATTTACAGCAGAAGATATCCACGTTTTACAATGTAAAGATGAGGCAAAATCTAAATCTCCTTTTTTGTCAGTTATACACGGTCCATGAATTGTGTCGCCGTCAACTTCCCCAAACAATAAAATTCCCTTATACAATGCACTCGAAAAATAATGTTTACCATTATGTTCTTCACAACATTCCAAAATAAACATATTTCTGCTATATTCCAGTCTTAATTGAGTAAATCCAGGTTTTACATCGTCTGTTTCCATAGACAGATAAGTTTTACTTGGATAAAAGTCGGGTTGTTTATCCGCATTCACCTTAATAGATTTTTCTACTTGCATTATATCTAAATCACTTCCTCGCATTTCAAGTCCTTCTCCATAGCTTCCACTTGTTATACATATAAATGACTTGTCACTTGAAAAATTATCTCTCACCGTGTTCATTAATCTGATTGTTTTAACATGTTCTTTTGTTCCTACGATGTTATGACACAGATAGTTATAAAGAGCTAGTGATATGTTTGGTGTTATAATATCTGTAATTAGAAAATTAAAACAAACATGGTAAGAACATTGTTCAAGGTATATATCATCAAAAACTGTACATTTATGATGCCTTCGCTAATTTTGCTGACAGTTTTGTTCTCAACAGTATACTTGTTTTGAACATTAAACTTAAATCAAACGAGATTTGAATATGCAGATGATATGACATAATAATAATATTACTAGAGTAAAGTTCAAAATAAATGAATTTGCGTCAGGAAAAATCTCTTAAATACATAAGTGGAATTACAAATCAAAACAAAGAAGTATTTCATTCAAACTCTTCCATAATATAGTTTTTTCCCCTACAAAACGCCTATTAAAGTATGAGTGACCGTACTATTTTGCATACTCAAACTGTAAAATTTTCCTATTTTGTTTGAATTAATTTAAATATATTTTCTCTTAGAGTAATAAATCCTTGAATATATTGGTTGGATAGTTTTTTTTATTGTTAAATAAAATCCCAGGGATCTGGTAATTTTTTTTTAAAACAGTCTTAACAAGGCATCGATTACTTAATGTGCCTCCCCGTGCTTCAGGTTTATGCTCTTATACTATACTAGATTATGGAGTGTGCATGGTGTGTGACAGAGCAAAAACTTCTCTAGTTCGTTACTTTAGGGATATTTTTCTAAAAGTAGTATTTCAATATTCAGCCCCATTCTACTATTTAGTCAGACGTCAGTCGCTACCCTGATATACCCTATCTTTTTCGGGTAATTAATACGGATAGCGTTTGACATTTTTAGCCGAACCATCTTTAGCCGAACAGATTTATCATTTTTACATAATTTAATTCGTTGTATGCTGGTTCATATTCTGGACGCCAGTCTTTGCTCCTTTCTAATATAATTCACAAACAAAAAACAAATATGAAGCTTAGAAATGGAAAACTATTAAATACTAAACTCGTTCAAAAGGTATCTACATGTTTCAATCTTCAAAATCGCTTATCTAAAAGTACCATCGCTAACATTTTTAACAATACAAATCGTGGTTACTCTTCTATCGATAAGTGTCATGCCAAAAAATGACTTACATGTCCCCGTCTTTCCATCAACAATACGCTAAAGTTCGCGTTTAATGGTCGCACATTTTCTTTAAAATTTGAAACTGATATAACTTGAAAAACAAACAGTATGATGTATTTACTCACAGGAAACAAACCGGGATGCGGTATTCGGTACGTAGGTGAAACATGTGGAACTAGACGATATTTATCTAAACGCACTGAAGAACATCTGTAATGTTTTAAAAAGACCAAAAAAATTCAAAAGTATAATTTATCAACACCTTAAGAAGCACAATCATCCTATTAAATATTTAGTAAGTCAACCTTTGGAAGTAGTAAATAAGCAGCCTGGTGAATCTCATTCAAAGTTTGTACGATCACGGAAAATAATTGAATTACATTGGATTAAAAAATTACCGACAGTCTGCTCTCTCGGTTTTAATGATAATATCATGGGAATTGGCAATATATCAGGAAACGATTCTGTTAACATTTTGGATATAGTTTCTTAAACTGTTCGAAAAAACTGTTCTCATGGTCGTACACATCTACTTTTGCATAGGTACTATTTCTGTACTAAAAATATGTAGTACTGGAAATTTACTTTTAATATTTAGTATTATTTCTTTACTTGAAAATTATTGTAACATTTAGTTTCTTGTATTTTACAGTACTTAATTTGTACTAAATATTTTGGTACAGAAATAATACAATATTCCATGTTTGAAAATCATAATTCTAAGAGATTTTAAGTAGAAAATACTGAGAATGTCACGGTGTTAACCAAAAATCTATAGTACATAAATTTCAAGTACAAATTAAGTACTGTAAAATACAGGTACCTAAATATTACAATAATTCTAAAGTAACAAAATAGTACTGAATATTAAAAGTAAATTTTCAGTACTGCATATTTTTAGTACAGAAATAGTACCTATGCAAAAGTAGCTGTGTAGACTAAATTGCAAATAAAGAAAATTTCGGACTAATCATACCAATATTTCGGACCTAATTTTTATTTAAAAAAACAACGGCAGACATTATCTGTTAACAAAGGTCTGTTCATTACCGATTAACAGGTTAAATAAAATTTTAAAGGATTGCAACACAATTTCATATAGCAGTCCTAAGTATGAAATCGTTCAAATTATAATGGCATATTGTTACTCTAAACTGTTTCCCAAAATTGATCGCCCTGAAGATCATAAAAACATTTTATTATTAAATAAAGTATGTTAATAAAGGTTTTGATTTTGTAAATATAGCCTGTATTTTAAACGATCATTCTGTTAAAGAAAAAATTCCTGAATATTTTGATAATACTGAACTCCCTCTCATTTGTTATATATTTACAAGAAATCTATTCGGAAATTTGTGTTTAATAATAGCCAATTTTTTAAAGATCTTAATATACGTTCAAGACCGAGAGTTAAAATCATTCCTCAGTAAAGGACCTAAATACCGTCCCCCGTCAATTATTAATTGGAATGAGTGTCGTAATATCATCCACGACTCACTCAGAACTTACTGTTTGAAATGGATAAAACGGGAAAAAGCTGACAAAAAATCTTTGGACTCTTTTTTTTATTTAGTAATGAACATATTTGATATATGTATTCAACATTTTAAAGAACATTTTACTCTTAACAATAACCACAATAAACTCATGTCGCGTGTCAAACATAAACCAAATTACTTTTGGAGTGTCTAAAACTCATTGGAAGTACTTGATAAATTGCATGCTTATATTGGTGATTTTGAATCTGTTCAAAATTTTAATTTTCTACCCTATATACCACATTGCGTCACATTCTCATTAAGAAAAAAATCACACACCTAAATAAATAGGCATTTAAAAATTCAGAATGTGAATATATATATTCAAACTCTATTAGGTCATTTTTTAGTAGCAATAAACCAAAAAACTATGTCAATTGGACATGCTTTGATACTATATCTGCACTTGAGTTTTTACTAGATAACATGTTTGTTATCTAGATATTTGGATGATATTTTTTCTCTCAATAATGACGACTTCAGTATGTATACTAAAGAAATTTATTCTGTTGAACTTACTTCAAATAAAGCTAATACTAACAATGACCACTGCCGTTTCCTCGATCTTGATATCTATATCATTAACGGAAAGCTTGATACTAAAATTTATTATAAAAGAGATGATTTCTCATTTCCTATCGTTAATTATCCATTTTAAATGGTGACGTTCTCTTGTCACCGTCTTACGGTGTTTATATATCTCAACTTGTATGATTCGCTCGTATTTGTAACAATGTTTTAGATTTTAACGAGAGAAATTTATGTATTACTGAACAATTATTACACCAGGATTTTCGATATCACAAACTAGTCAAAACATTTACTAAATTTTATCATCGGTATAAGGACATCATTCGTAAATATAGGTCAATATTCAGACTTCTTTTACGTTCAGGTATTTCACATCCAATATTTTATGGAAATATTCCCCATAAAGCACAAAAATGTCAGTATTCTCCCCAGAAGCTTACAAAAACTTTAAATAGACTTATTAAGAAGGGATATAGTTACGATACTGTTGTCAGGTCATTAAAGATTACATATTTTGGCGTTAATATTGATTTACTTATAGGGTCTTTGCATCGGAACTAAACACAGTTATTTAAAAACCAGATGTTGGTATGACACGGGTTATGTTCTTCTCATATATGTTATGATGGTATAATACTAAACCCCTGACGGGAAGGATTGTGCCTGATATTCATATGATGAAGACATAATCTTTCAATCAGTTTAATTAAAGTCTGGATCTGGTATGTCAGTTAACTGCTAGTAATCTGATGTTATTTATGTATTATTGTCATTTTAATTATTTTCTTTGCTTACATCTTCTGACATCAGACTCGGACTTCTCTTGAACTGAATTTTAATGTGCGTATTGTTATGAGTTTACTTTTCTGAATTGGCTAGAGATATAGGGGAGGGTTGAGATCTCATAAACATGTTTAACCCCGCCGCATTGTTGCGGCTGTCCCTAGTCAGGAGCCTCTGGCCTTAGTTAATCTTGTATTTTTTTAATTTTAGTTTCTTGTGTACAATTTGGAGTTTAGTATGGCGTTCATTATCTCTGAACTAGTATATTTATTTGTCTAGGGGACAGCTGAAGGACGCCGCCGGGTGCGGTAATTTTTCGCTGCATTGAAGACCTGTTGGTGACCTTCTGCTGTTGTCTTCTTTATAGTCTTGTTTCTTTGATACATTCCCAATTTCCATTCTCAATTTTATTGTTAAGAAAAAAATTGACAGTTTTAAAAATTGCAGATTTAGGCAAAACCCTAGACCTTATTGTATAATGTTACCTTTCAACCCAATAAAAAAAAATTCGCAAGTAGCCCTTGCAAGAACTGTTTAGACAATTAAGGTCGTTGAAAATTTCCTTCATCGTTATCTATCTCAAAATAACCTGTTAATCTATGGTTTTTTGTTTTCAATATAAATAAGTCATTTTTCAGCTATATGTGCGATGTCATTAAAATTGCATTTTCTATGTGAAAACAGAATAATATAAAATGATCTTTGCTCGTACTCATTTAACAAATTGAAGGATATACAGGTTAAGGTTGTTGCTTACAATTTACTGACGTTATACCCACTACGCAATATACTTTTTACTTTGTAATTCGGTTATAAATGGCAAGAAACATTGCAATTGGGGCATTTTTCGAACTACCTCAAGATAAAAACATAAAAATTGACACGAACCCTTCCAGAACTTGGTTTATCTCAGGGTAAGTAGAACATATTACACCAGTTGCAATCGGTATGTTGATACTTTTTAGTTAGGGGATACGTCTTATTAGCTGATATTACAATCAAAGAAAGATAAAATTGGGAATGGAAATGACGGGTTGTGATAATGATGTATTCAAGATTGTTTATGTGTATAAATTTATTCGTGGTTTTGTGATAAAAAGATAATATGATATTTTTATATGAAATAAATTTAAATTGTTTACCTTTCATCCTCTTAGTCTGTTATATACATTTAGGGCTGAACCGTGAATTTTCGTAATATATGCTTTTGTTTCCAATTTAAAAAACATGTACATGTACATACAACACGACAAGATTTACATTTAAAAAAAAAAGCAGTTGGTTACTAATCTATCACATTATAAATAATATTGTCTATGCTTATTAAAGTTTACTCACTTACCTGCCATTCTCTCAGCTTGTTATAGGATTTGATATGAGATATGTTTCGTTTTCATTTGAATTCCAAGTAGATATAGCACCTACGCAATACTTTGTAATTTGAATTTAAAAACCCAGGTATATCAATATGGCGAAAAGTACAACTAAGATATAATAAACAAAAATAGTATACACACGTGACAAATTAGATATTAGTGTGTTTGTTTATCTTCATATTGAACTTTAATATATGTATGTTTTACATAGACAGCAGACCGTTACTTCATTTTTACTTTATGTTTAAGTTTGTTGATATAACTTAAAGTTAGATTGTTTACCTGCCATCCTTTCATAAGATTTTTATATGAAATGTGTATTTCCGTTATACCAATTTTCGTTTCCATTTAACTTAAACCAACTGATAACACCTGTATGTAGACAAAACTATTTTGTAATTTGCATTTAAAAACTCAGGTACATTACACATTGTGACAAACTAACACATCAATAAAAAATGTGTACACACGGGGTGAATTAGGTTGTATATATATCATGTTTTTCTCCTCTTTTAGTTGATGTGTTTCCCTCAGTTCTAGTAACCCGGATTTGTTTTTCTCAATCGATTTATGAACTTCGAGCAGCGGTATACATGGTATACTACTGTTATTTATTTATGTTACTGTTGATATTTAAGTTATGTTATATTTTGTAACATAGGCAGCAGTTCATAATTAATAATAGTATAGTAAAGATTAAAATGCCTTAATAGTTATCAAAAGTACCAGGATTTTAATTCAGTACGCCAGACGCGCGTTTCGTCTACATAAGACTCATCAGTGACGCTCATATCAAAATAGTTATAAAGCCAAACAAGTACAAAGTTGAAGAGCATTGAGTATCTAAAATTCCAAAAAGTTGTTGTGTCAAATACATCTAAGGTAAAACCTACCTAAGAATGTGAATAAACACATTTAGAGTTGGATTTACACATCTGCCTTATATTGATTCTAGATAGGTTCCTTATAAATAATTTATAAGTTTACAGTTTAGAGAAGGAAGTAGGTAAATTAGAACAGATCATTAATTATTTTGTCAAACCATTGATAACATGACAAGATATGTAAGTGATAATGTCAAACTTATGTGCACACATAATGTTTCTGGGAGGGATAAATGGAACTTTTTAAAACATCACTTCGTTAATATTCTATAAAATAAGATAAACGATGACAATATGTGCATTTCGACTATAAATGTCTCGTCTAGGATGATCAGTTAACATATTTAAATATTACTAAGTTTGCAAAGATTTCAGATTTAAAAGTGCCCAACTCATCAGATCACTTCAATGAAGAAAAACATTTAACAAAAGCGCACACTGGTAGAGGTCCAGGCAGTTTAATGATTTTTATAGATTAATATACGCAAAAATAAACATGTTAAACACAACATTAATGGTGACACATATCAAAAATGGAGAAAATATAAACCCCATGTAGCAATCGACACAAAATATGTAGAATACATTTTGTACAACATAAAGGATGTTAATATAGAAGAACGGTAAAACTGAAAACCTTCTACTTTTTTCAGCAGAGACCACCTTCAACACGTTGAAGTTTATGTCACTTGACAACCTCATATGAAAATTGACAAAAAACAAGCAAATACAGTCTTCAAAGCATAAAATAGTAAAAGCGATGAAGCGAAACGGACTTGGTACTCGGTACTCAAATCTGATTTTACATGTCCAATCACTTCTCAAGACACATACTTGATATTGAAAAAACGTTAAGATTAATTGCACAATAACGAAAAACCTGTTTGTTAAAATTGAATACTTGAAATCTGCAGCTGGCATTTCAGTAACTGCTAGTAGTTTTTGTTGATTTATGTATTATTATCAATTTGCTTAGCTTCTTTTGTTACCTTTTCTGACATCGGACTCGATCTCCCTTAAAACTTAGTTATACTGTGCGTATTGTTGTGTGTATGATTATTATAAATTGACTAGAGGAATAGGGAGTTTTGATCTTACAAAACATGTTTAATTTCCGGCCGCGTTATTGCGCCTGTCCAAAGTCAGGATCCTCTATCTCTTGTTAGTCTTGTATGTTCTTTAGTTATAGTTCATTTATGTTTGGAGTGTAGTAGAACGTCCATTTTCAGTGAAGTAGAACATTCTTTTATTTAGAAGGCAGCTAAATACCACCTCAAGATGCAGATTGTTTTGTCCCGCTGTGTTGAAGACCTATTGGTGGACTTCGGATGTTTTCTGATCTTTGGTCGGGCTGTTGTCTCTTACACATATTGCCCCTTTCCATTATCAAATATATTTTACTTTATCATACAAAATTAGGGTAAATGAAGCCTTATGTTTGGTCCACAAATTAAACAATTTTATATCTTATGTTTCACATAAAAATGTGCAAAAAACTGAAACTTACACGTATAATAATTTCTTGCGTCCGAAGACACTGTCATTTATTCAACGCAACAAATCTTCAAAAGTTCAATATACAATTATCTATCATGGTCCATTTCCTTCTTAAAAATATTTGCACTTCCCTTCTATCAAAACAGGTTTAGAATTAAAAAATAAAATTGTATATGATTAGTTATCAAAAGTACCAGGATTATAATTTTATACGCCAGACGCGCGTTTCGTCTACATAAGACTCATCAGTGACGCTCAGATCAAAATAGTTAAAAAGGCAAATAAATACAAAGTTGAAGAGCATTGATGATCAAAAATTCCTAAAAGTTGTTCCAAATACGGCTTAGGTAATCTACTTCTGGGGTAGGAAAATCCTTAGAATCAGATAAGCATCCTAACAAAAAAAAAAAAAACCGGAGGTCCATGATCAAAAGCAGTAACAAATAGCAACCGTTTAAGTCATAATTGTCAGTTATTTAAAAGGATTTGAAATATACAATAACGTTTTTTTGAATTAATAATACTATCCTTAAGGAAAAAGTAAAATCACAAAATTACTAAACCTAGAGGAAAATATAATCGGAAAGTCCATAATCACATGGCAAAATTGAAAAAAAAACAAAAAAAAATACTATTGATTTTAAGGCAGTATTATTCCTATGTGAAAGGAGAGACAAAAGTTACCAGAGGGTCATTCAAACTTATAGACCGAAAAAAAAATGACAACACCCAGCCTAAATCAAAAGACAACAGACAAATAATACTACACAAGACACAACATAGAAAAATTAAGACTAAGCAAAGCAAATCCAATCAAAATTAGGGGTAAAATCCGGTGCTCAGGACGGGAAATCAGATTCTGATTTAAACGTTGCTACTGTTGTATTCAAATGCACACATTAAGTCTCATTATAATGTATTATAGAGTAAAACATAAATTCTAATGCAATTTTTAAGTACCAATTGGTTTCTCATTGGCTAACAGTTGCCGACGAATCGACAGTTGACCAGGCGTTACTAAGGAGGGACCCACCATTTTGAATTGATTGAAACAACAAATGTTCGATTACTACAATAATATCGAAAATAAAACAACTCCTACCTCGAAATAGCCGTTTTTATGTGATTTTGAACCGTAGAGGAAACGTGGTAACCTCCAGTTTGTAAGTTTTCATTTGCATGACGTCGCGTTTAGCTATTTAGTCTTGGCGCCAAAATCATTCATAATGTTTTGCGGAATAATTTTGTTTGTCAAATTTATACATTTTTTCAAGCTCTGATTTATTATTTCTTTTTGTTATGTATTAGAATCGGAATAACAATACTGTAGCTGAAGTGTCGCCATCTACAAATCGACAATTGATGGTGACAACTCTTCAACTACAGTTCTGTTATTCCTTAAATAAAAGCCTAAAGAATCTTTATGTTAGTGTTCCAAGATATTCACACAAATGCAAAACAATGCAGCATCAAGTAAATTTTCAAATAAACACACTAAACATTTACAAAATATGAATGATGAAAACAAAATAGAACATGTAAAACATTCCTTATCATGTTTGTGGTATATAGGTCATGTCAAACACCATTACACAATGATAGGTACCAGTACATGTATAGGGTCTACTGGAATTCCATAGCATTTGGTTTATAATTATAGTCCACTGATCTTGGAAATCACTCTTACAAAAATCAAAACACAATGTGTTCAATAAGATTATTATCAGCTTCAGATGTCTGTACTTATGTTCTTTTCAATACAAGGAAAATCATAATGAGTATATACTGTTTTATATGAGTCATACTATCTGACGATAACCAAATATGTTTTAGCAATAAGGTTTATAAATCCATATGCGTGTTATTAAATTGAATCACTTCCTCTGCATACTCTAATACAGGTTAGTAACAATACTCTGTAGTGTCGAGTTGTTTGAAAAAGCCATTTGTAGTACCGAAGCAAAATGAAGAATTTTGAAAACTTAGATCATTGATGCCTTCCGTAATCATAAAAACACGTTCGACTTCTTATCGTCAATGTGGTTCATTATGTGTCATACTGTCTTGAATTAAATACTGCAAGTCCGTTGCGAAACCGGAAAGGCAGAAAGAACCCGATTAGTTCGTAACTATTTTACAACGTATTGAAACTCATAATTCGAAAACAAACACCATGGCAACACAAATAAATGCAAAAACACTGACCAACCGAGCATATCAAAAACAGGAACCTCAGGTGATGCTTCAGTATTTATGTGATTTTATTTTTTACACCTTCAATTTATCGTTGTTCACTATTTTGACGAAAAAACATATTTTAAACGAATATGAATAATATCTCTCTTTCTTTTATAGCATTCTTATTACATGTTTCCATACCACATTTTACCTTGAATTTATCAAACCTTTAATTAAGTTTTAGCAGTGCAACAAATAGGGCGAGGCCATTCACCAGCTCCTTCATTTTTCTGGTCAGATAAGACATTATATTTTCAGATCCTGTCCAGCGGTGGCTTAATAAACCGGACATTTAATAAAAGATAGTAGAATTTTAAATTAAATTGTCGCTGAATAGATGAACATCAAATTGGCGAATTAAACAGAAATAATGTAATGTGTATTACCATTGAGACATCCGAAGTTAACATTAACAGACATAGTAGAAATATGTTTCATTGGCAATCAAAATATGCATATACGATCAATACTATTTTTTCTATTCTATTTTTTTTCTCACCTGTTGTAATCGTTCTGAACGTTAAGTGTACACAATTGTTGTAAAGGTTAAAACGAAGTCATTTGTCGTCATGTTATCAAGTCTCGTATGGACAGGAAGTATTACATGCTTGTTTTTCGTAATCTTAAATTTTGTGTAATGTAGATAGAACAAGAAGCTCGGGAAATTGTAATAGTTATCTTTACCTTGTTTCTTTTAGGTGTATTATTTTTTTGTACAATAGTTGTTTTATTGTTTTCTTCATCAATAAGAAACTTGAGTAATACGGATATGTTAAAGGAATCTATTTGTTTTGTAATGTTTTGTATGACTCGTTATTTTTGTGTTCGCATATATACAACTTCAAACTTTTGAAAAACATTATAATTTTTATAATCTAACAATGATATTCAGCATTTTCCATCAAAGATTTTTGCGAACTGATTTTCTATCAATTTTCAGTGTTTTATAGTTGTTAGTGATTACGTGTTATCGAATCATTATGATATTACATAAACAAAAGAGGACGTAAGATGTGACTGCAGCTCAAAGAACTTAACACATATACCAACAGATTGTCTATCAAACACAATAGATTTATATGTGTATAATAATGATATAGAAATTATATCTAAGAAAGCTTTCATTAAATATACACAGCTTAAATATATAGATATCAGTGATCCAACGTATCCAAGAGAGTCATGGTCGGATGTTTTACATTTAATAAAGGGGTTTACTTATGGTGGAATGTCAAATGGATCATTCGCGGAGATATTTTCTGTGATGAATGATCTGAAATATTTACATAGTGATATACAAATTCATGTTCACGCCATTAAAATATCTAGAGATAAAAGGTAAATTATTGAACATAGAAAAAGATACTCTTTCATCATTACGATTTATGTCCAGTCTTGTTATTCCAAATGCACGTTTCCTTAAACTATCAAATACTTTGCCAGCGTTGCACGTGTTAAATAATCGAGAAATGGATGAACTAAATTTAAACAATGATGAATTCATAATAGCTATCGGTAACATGTGTGTAAAGAAGTTATCTTAGATCTTCAATGGCATAAAAATGATAAATGCCGACGCCATTCAGAAGATGAAATACAAACATTGTCTGGAGAGTTTAAACTTAAGTAACTAGCTTTGATTTTCACCAGCTTTAAATAATATGGTCTATTTATTTGTTTAAACTTCCGAGGAGGTAAGACAAAGACCTGAAAATACTTGATTTAGCATACTCTTCATTGTTCGACTGCAATTACACAATGAATGGACTTCAGAACGTGGATATACATAATATTTCACCATTCAAATGCGGACTTTTAAATCACAACCCTCTGCAATTTGCCGTCAATTTGGAAAAGTTGATAATTGAAAGCTCTTCACTAAGTATTGGTCTCTATGATGATCACCAGAGTAAATTTCTCTCTGGACTCAAACGTTTGCAGTATGTAGACTTTTCAAGAAATGCATTTGAAGACCGATTCAGAATTTCAACATTTAAAAGTCAATTAGACAGTTTGCAATCTTTGATACTTGAAGGAAATTTATTCACAAGTGTTCCCTTAAATTTAGAAGACTTCAACCGTCTAAGTTTCCTTAACATCAGAAATAACAAGATAGCCTACTTGACAACAAAAGAAACCGAAGCCATTGAAGTGCTATTCAGAAAATTAAATAGAACAATGACAGTCTTATTAGAGGGCAATCCTCTTGTTTCTACTTGTGCGTCATTAGATTTTGTAGAATGGTTATTTACTACTAAAGTGAAACTTGACAGCAATGATAGTTATTCGTGTGCCGGAAACGATGGAAATATTACAACAACAAATGCTGTCTACAATCACATGCGAATTTTTAGAATAAGATGTATCAATACGGTATGGTTAATTTTTCCTTCAACTTTATTCGGTATGCTTCTTTTATTCATTCTAGTTGGATATCGTTACAAATTGCACCTTCAATACTTTTGTTTATTTATCGGAATGGCTAATCCACTTTTCCGGAAGTCAAAAGAAGAAACACTTGAATATGATGCATATGTAGCTTATTGCGATGGCGACTATAAATGGGTATATGGACCTTTGCGCATATTTCTCGAAGAGAGACGAAATTATAAACTTCTTTTGTAAGATAAAGGGGATGGTCTTGCTGGAGAACATAGACTGTTTTCTTTAAACAATTCAATTCCAAAATGAAAAAGATAATCTAAGTGATTTCAAAAGAGTTTGTTAACAATGAGTGGGCATACTATGAAGCTATTGTTGGAATTGAACATTTCATTGGATTACAAGCAAGAATAAATGTTATAAATCATTGTAAATCTGGAAACGATAATCAAAGCAGAAATACCGCAATGTGTTCTTCAAATAATGTCATTGGACGCCAACGATCACATTCGTAAAACAGACATATTAAATGAAAATAACATTTTCTATAAATGTCTAGATCAAGCAATGAAGCGTTATTGAAGGACAGTGTCGTCATGGGTTTTCTTTCAATTGAAACAATTCAAAAATTTTATAACTAAAATTTTACATGGCACAATTGCTTTGTCAGTCAGAAGCATATGCAGTTAAAGTAAAATATTAAAAACGTACACGGTCATAATGTTAGCATGATTAACACTTTATTCATCAAAGGAAAAAACCAAACTATATTCGAATCAGACTAGCTATGCTTGCAGGTATGTGCAACAATTTTACCATAGCAAAAAATGTATCACAAAATGTATTTTACAAGGTATTATAGTATGTGTGAAATATCGTTGTCGATAAAGTGCTTATATATAATTTAAGTAGAAAACATTCATGAAATGGTATTGATGGCTAAAAAGGTGAATTTCGATATTTATAAGTTGACATCACCATGATTACACATCATTTTCTGTCGAGATCATATTGAACAGTTAAATAAAATTATCATAATTTTGAAAACCTTGAATAAACTTACTATTGATGCAATATCTTTTTTTTTTGCTCTTATCTTATATCCTGCGTTCTGAAAATAAGGTCTTTCTAATTAAGGTATCTGTATAGAAAAACTTAGGACACAGCCTATTTAAAAAGATTTACTTTTATTAATAAATTTCTTAATTAACAAGTTGTTAATGTTTATATTTTGGAAATATATCAGTTTATATATAGATTAAACATTTTAAAAGGACGTTACCTCATTGTATACAAAATAAGCTCAATAGAATGTGTGAAGTTAAACGCGTTTCTTTGTATTTAACCCATTTAAATACTACTTCCTTATATCCATATCTAACTTGTATAATATGCAAATTATGTGATAAATCAAAAATATTGGTAAAACTAAGTTCAAAATATTTGAATTTGAGTTAAGAAAAGCTCCTGAAATACATAATTAAAATTTAACTATTGAGAGTTGAAAAATATCGTGATACACAGACCAGATATTTCAGTATTGATGAGAAATTTGTTTCTTACACAGATCAAGACATGTGATAATAACACCTAGTAATAACTCAACAATCAACCCATGTTTAACAATGAGCTATTCATTTTCATTCTACAGCAACAATGACATGTAGGTTGCAAGTTATAGTGTATACAATAAGCGATCTACACATCTCAATATGAATTTCGTATGCTCCATCTCTCATCTCTTGTATCACCAACACAGTTCTAATAACTTTTATTTTAACTTATAGGTACAAAAAATGCACAAATATTCAATTCAATAATAAAACTCTCTTTGCAGCAAATTTGCGCAATGCATTTTGAAAAATTTCAACAGACCGATGCAATTATTCCGCATGGATTTTCTTGTCACTAAATAATTTTATAGCAATTTCCAATAAAGTGAAGGCCTCCCATGCATTCCAATTTGGTATCAAATACTTTTCTTCTGTAACAAGTTGTAGACCATCAAGCATATGCTGTGGGAGGAAATGGACATGTACAATTCCATCCCTCCATTAAAAGTTCATCTGGTGTTAATGTTGAATCTCCGGTAAATCGTATACAATCACAAGCATTATTTTCAACAGATTAACAACACTCTTCTTGTGGAATGATAGCAGTTTAAATGATTGATGATGGAGACCTGACAAGGTCATCTCGCTGTACAGTTTTTCGGAAGTACATTTCAATAAAGAGTACCGTATGATGGGTAAAGTTTCACTGTATTGTTTTCTCTTGTAAAAAAACTAAGCTATCAATAGGCATCCAGATACAGCGTCATGATAGACATTTGTTAGCAGAATATTTTAACAGGATTTGTACTGTTTGTATTGGTATAAGCTATTGACAATTGGACCATCAAGTGGTAAACGTTGAGCTTGATATTTGCACCACTGTGATATACAATATGCATTTAAGTGTTTTAATGAAGATTGTTTACATAATATTGTGTTTGCTAATCCTGTACTGAATATATAAGATTCAGAATAAAGTTCTCAATTATATGCATAAAACAACATTTCGGATTGTACTATTTTCTAAACATCATTTACATATAAGGAATGTATACAATTTTTTACGAGCACGAGCACGACCCTCTATTTTGTTTTCGAACATGTTGTTGTCTGAAATGAAGTAACGTAAGCAAACAAAGTGCTCGACACAATAGACTATCCTAAAACAAGGTCTAAGATTATCAGGCTTCCATACAGATAATGGTGGTTCTTCAGAAAACAATGGTTTTAGGAAATAAGAACAGAGTAAATCTTTACATTCACAGTATTTTGCAATAACATCTTGTGAAAAATGTTTTAACACAGTAATTGGGTGTGCCTAAATGTATTTAGCAAAAACATCTCCGCAACTTAAAAAAGATATTCGCCATTCTAAATCTTCTTTAGGTGATCCATGAACTCCTATCGGATTAAAAACTACCCCGTGGTATATAATACTTCGCTTGACATTTTGCCTTGGACATGGGTTACCTGATCGTGTTATCCAATGTACTGCAGGAGATACCCACGTTTTACAATGTAGCAAGCCAGCAAAATCATAAGTTCTTTTTTCATCAGTTATACACGGTCCATGAATTGTCATGCGCATATCATTTCAAAACAAAAATATATTTTTTTTTTTAATAATTCACTTGCAAAATGGTGGTGACTTTTATCAATTTAACAGCATTACAAAAGTCTCCTTGCTGCAGAATTGTACGATTCATCCGGGCAGATTGCTAAAGATTGTACAAAAGCTTGTCGTGCGGATTCCTTGTCGCCACATAATTGCAAAGCAATTCCCAATAAAGTGTAGGCCTCCCATGTATACCCCAAATCTGACATCAAATATTTCTTTCCTATAACAACTTTTAAATCTTGAATAGATTTCTGACAATAACTTCCATTATTGAGGTGGTAATGACAAAGAACACTGAGGAAATAAGCATATGCTGTGGATGGAATATGATATCGTTTATTCCATCCCTCCATTACAAGTTCTTCTGGTATTAACGTTGAATTAACTTTTAATTGTATAAGATCTACGAATAGTATTTTCAGAAGATAAGCAACACTCGTCTTGTTGAATGACAGCAGTTTAAGTGACTGGGAATGGATTTTTGATAGAGTCATTCTAAAGAACAGTTTGTCGAAAGTACATTTCGATATAGAATACCTAATGATGTGTAAAGCTTTTCTGTATTGCTTTGTTTTGTAAAACAATGAAGCTACCATAAGCCACCCAGACACAGCGTCATGATAGACATTTGTTAGCAGAGTACTTAAACAGGATTTGTACTGTTTGTATTGGGTTTTATTATTGATAGTTGCACCAGTAAATGGTAAACGCTGAGCTAGATTACTGCACCTATGTGATATGTAATATGCATATAATTGCTTTAGTGAAAAATGGTGACACCATATGTTGTGTAATAATCCTGTATTGAATATATCTAACTCAGAATAAGATTCTAGTCCACCATTTGCAATATACAAATTACTGGATTGCACTATTTTCTCAACGTCATTTACATACAATGTAAATGGTTCAATTGGAAAATTCAACCTCGCTACATCAAAGTTAGATATTTGATCTGAAAATAAAATGCATCGCCAACCATAGCTGTGTAACGTGTTTAATTTTTTTAAAAGTACATCACGAGCACGTCCCTCTATTTTGTTCTCGAACATGTTGTTTTCTGGAATGAAGTAATGCCAGCAAACTGAATGCTCGACACAATATACTAATCGGCTGAAACATCGCATAAAACAAGGTATAAGATTATCAGGCTTCCATACACATGATACAGATGATGGTAGTTCTTCAGATATCCAGAAAATAATTGTTTTAAGGAAATAAGAACATAGTAAATCTTTACATTCAGAGTCATTTGCTATAACATCTTTCAAAATTATTTTTAAAAGAGCATAGCACATTAATTGGGTGTGAGTAAATGTATTAATTAGAAGTTTTTCAGCCACTGAAAAAGATACTCGCCATTCTAGATCTTCTTTTGGTGATCCCTTAACTCCGATCGGTACAAAAAGTACCCCGTGTTTTATAATACTTTGTTTGACGTTATGACTCGGCCATGACCTACTTGATCTTGTTATCCAATTTACAGCAGAAGATATCCACGTTTTACAATGTAAAGAATAGGCAAAATCTAAATCTCCTGTTTTATCAGTTATACACGGTCCATGAATTGTTTCGCCTTTATCATCCCCAACCAATAATAGATTTCCCTTCCATAATGCACTCGAAAAATAACGTTTACCATTATGTTCTTCACAGCATTCCAAATTATACTGACTTCTGCTATATTCTAGCCTTAATTGAGTAAAACCAGGTTTTACATCGTCTGTATCCATGGACAGATAAGTAATACCTGGATTTAAGTCGGGTTGTTTATCCGCATTCACCTTAATAGATTTTTCTACTTGCATTATATCTAAATCACTTCCTTGCATTTCAAGTCCTTCTCCATAGCTCCCACTTGTTATATATGTAAATGACTTGCTACTTGAAAAATTATCCCTCACCGTGTTCATTAATCTGATTGTCTTAACATGTTCTTCTGTTCCTACGATGTTCAATAGACATCGATAAAGAGCTAGTGATATGTTTGGTGTTATAATATCTGTAATTAAAAAAAAATGTTCAAGGTATATATCATCAAAAATTGTATATTTATGATGCCTTCACTAATTTTTCTGACAGTTATGTTCTCCACAGTATATTTGTTTTGAACATTAAACTTAAATCAAACAAGATTTGAATATTCAGATGATGTGTTATTTTACACTTATTAGTAAAGAAAAGTTCAAAATAATTGAAATTGATCAGGGAAAAGCTCTGAAATACATAAGAGGGCTTATAAATAGACAAGAATTTATTAGAGACATGAATAAAACGGAATGTTTGAAAAAAAAAATTATCTTTCGTACAGTAAAAAACGTTTTTGATTCATGCTTTTCTCTTATATTGATTTTACCATTCTTTTTTTCAAAACTCCTATAAAAGTAATTATGATCCTTTTATTTTTCATACTTAAATATAACATGTATAAAAAAGAAGATGTGGTATGATTGCCAATAAGACAACTGTCCACAACAGACCAAAATGACACAGACATTATCAACTATAGGTCACCGTACGGCCTTCAACAATGTGCAAAGCCCATACCACATAGTCAGCTACAAAAGGCCCCGATAAGAAAAGGTAAAACAATTCAAACGAGAAAACTAACGGCCTTATTTATATAAAAAGATTAACGAAAAACAAATATGTAACACATAAACAAACGACAACCACTGAATTGCAGGCTCCTGACTTGGGACAGGCACTAAATAATAATGTGGCGGGATTAAACATGTAAGCGGGATCCCAACCCTCCCCTAATCTGGGTACTTTTTATATAGATGCCTCATGTTACGAAGTTTCTGTCAGTAACATGTCCAATGTTATTGACCTCATTTCAATGGTTCAAAAGTTAACCTGGGACAGTTGTATAACAGTATAATATAAAAACGAACTATAAAAATCAGTTGAAAAAGGCTTAACTCATCAGATGGATAAAAATACAAGTGGACGTGGCTGGGTACTTATACATCCCGACACAAAAAGACACAATGAACAGATCTGAGAGTACTCACAGTTATCTGACAGCTACTTCAAAGCCGCTAACAACTCATAAAAAAAATCATGCATCTTAGACTAAATAAAGGCAACAGTAGTATACCGCTGTTCAAAACTCGAAAATCTATGGACAAAAATCAAAATTGGGGTAACAAATTAAAACTGAGGGAAACGCATTTTATATAAGAGGAGAACAACGACACAACATTAAAATGTAACACACACAGAAACGGACTAAGCATTAGACAAAATCCGATGAGAATAACAAATATAACATCAAAACCAAATACATGAATTTGGGATAGAAAAGTACCGTGACACGTCTTATAGTAATGTGAATGCACACTCAAATATAAGAGAAAACAAAACTATCAATCCGTACACATCCAACATTCAATGGATTTAATGTAAAGACAGCCAGAAAACAACATGACCTTGTGCAATGCCAAGTTACGGGTATCGACAGATTGTAGATCCATGTATATGTATATGTATATAACATACTAGTAATATTTAGTAAGCTTTTTATTTACTGATAACACAATCAATATTTATACCAGTAAAACCAATATTTAATGATCTTATTACAGTGTTGAACATGTTGAATAGATAACCTTTTAGAATAAGTTTATTTAAAGGAGCGACAAGTTTACATGGATCATTTCTAAATTTCCGGTCAGGTTTAAGGTTCATGTGGACCCCATGGCTAAAATGGCCGTATTTTCACCTCAAAATTTACTCTGAGTACAGGCAAACCTGTGCATCTGGAAAAGTTTTAAGGCATAGCATGCCCTAGATAAACAGAATTCAAATGCATTGTATGATTTAGAAAATTCTTAACTTAACTGGATTTTGACGTACACTTTTTTTCGTCCTTGCAAAAGATGATAAAATTAACAAACAGGTGAGTTTACCGTGAAATGGTCCACTCAGGTACACAGTTTAAATAACCAATTATTGTCAAATATGGAGTTGGTGTCCCGATGTCCGCGTGAAGGCCCAAATATAGTGTTCGCGTCCGCGCTCAGGTCCAACTATAGCACTCGCGTCCGCACGAAGGCCCAAATATTGCGTCGGTCTGTGAGTCATACCCTTAGATTTCAGAGTCAACTACGGCGTCCACGCTAAGGCCCAAATATAGCATCAGCGCATGCGCGCAGCTCGCGTCCCGTGTCCGTGGTTTTGGGGCTCATACACCCTCGCACTATACTACTATAGTAAACGGGAAATTTGAAGGTAACTAATGAAATATGTGCACTCGGTGTTAACTTGCGTTTACTTTATGTAATGCTTGGTCTGCACCCAGCTGTATGTTCGCTTGTCCAATTATATTGCCATTTAGACCAAGGGGATAAGCTGTTTGAAGTCGTTTAATCCAAGACAGTTTGATAATTTTACGGGTATCTTCAAATTGTATATATGACTGCCCTTGTTGTTTCTGGGCCGTTTCGAGCGGTTGAAATCTAATAAATTTAATATTGTGGTTGTGTTTACCTAAATATTGATAAATTATACCTTAGAATTTCTTAGGTTTTTGGAAGCGGTGCAGATGTTCCTGTGTTCGTTTAAAAAACTCCCGTCCTGTTTGTCCTACATACTGTATACCACACTTTGGCTTTGTTCATGTAACCAGATAAATGAGGCTTTGGGTTTTTCATGTTACAGTTGGGTGCAGACCAAGCATTACATGTAGACGGGCCGAAAAAGTTAACGCGGCGTTTACTCGCGTGCACTTCATGTAAACGCCGCGTTAACTGTGCGTTAACTCTGAAATTGCAGTAGACATTAAAAGTAAACAGGCGTTTACTTTAGCGTTTACCTCCGCGTTAACGCAAACACGGCGCGTCTTCTAATTTTTTAAAGAGTAAACGGGCGTTTACTTTCCCGTTCACCTCCGCGTTAAAGTGGAAAAATGCGCGTCTTCTATTTTCGTAATAAGTAAACGCGCGTTTAATGTTTGTAGTAAGCGCCCGTTAACGCAGATTATCATCGTAACCTGGATACACTGACCCTAAATATGAATTGATAAGGAACATCAAAATTAATTGACCAACTAGTCATTTCCGCTTGACATATTGACGATTACGGATATTTAAAAATGTCACACATTTGTATTTAATTGAACAATAATTATAGTAAATTTCTTGTTCTTCGCAAATAATAGTTTAAGTATGTGTATTCAAATACATGTAATTTAATCCTCACAAAAATCAAACAGTTTTCTCATCTTAGACAGACTGACTCGTAAAACAAAATTATTTGATATCATTAACAAAAACTGACAATATTTACCCTTTAACAAGCTATCTTATTCTATAAAGAAGTAATTCAGTTATATTTTTATGCCATAATTGACCATATAATACAATTGACAGCAATTTTTGTACCAGCCTGACGGCAATGACATCTTTTTATTTAAATATTGAATAATAAACAAAAATAAGTAGTGTTCATACATCAGACTAACTCGTAATACATAATTATTTGTTCGCAACAACCAAAACTGACCATATGAGCAATTTGTTATGTAAATCTATATAGTCCGCATAGTAAATGAGTTATATTTTGATATAAAGATTGATTGTATAATAAAAAAAGGAATCAATATTTGAATATTATGACATAAAAAAAAATGTTTGCACCAATTTAGAGTGCCAGCATGTCCTTTTTGTATTCAAAATATTGAATCGTAAACAAAATTCAATAGTTTTTAATTCTCAGACTGACTCATATAAACAAATTATTTGTCCGCAACAACCAAAACTGACCATATAAGCATTTTATTATGTAAATCTATATAGCCGCATAGTAAATGAGTTATATTTTCAGGTAAGGATTGATTGTATAATAAAATAGGTAGCAATATTTGAATATTATGACTAAAAAATTGTGTTCGCATCAATTAAGAGTGCCAGCATGTCCTTTTTTTATTCAAAATATTGAATCGTAAACAAAATTCAATAGTTTTCATATCTCAGACTGACTCATATAAAAAAAAAATATTTGTCCGCAACAACCAAAACTGACCATATAAGCATTTTATTATGTAAATCTATATAGCCGCATAGTAAATCAGTTATATTTTCATGTAAGGATTGGTTGTATAATAAAATAGGTAGCAATATTAGAATATTATGACTAAAACATTTTGTTCGCATCAATTAAGAGTGCCAGCATGTCCTTTTTTTATTCAAAATATTGAATCGTAAACAAATTTCAATAGTTTTCATATCTCAGACTGACTCATATAATAAAATTATTTGTCCACAACAACAAAAACTGACCATATAAGCATTTTATTATGTAAATCTACATAGTAAATGAGTTATATTTTCATGCAAGGATTGATTGTATAATAAAATATTTATTCGCATCAATTCAGAGTGCCAGCATGTCCTTTTTTTATTCAAAATATTGAATCGTAAACAAAATTCAACAGTTTTCATATCTCAAACTGACTCATATAATTAAATTATTTGTACACAACAACAAAAAAACTGACCAAATAAGCATTTTATTATGTAAATGTATATAGCTAAAGCTGCATAGTAAATGAGTTATATTTTCATGTAAGGATTGATTGTATAATAAGAAAGGTACTAATATTAGAATATTTTGACTAAAAAATTTTGTTTGCATCAATTTAGAGTGCCAGCATGTCCTTTTTGTATTCTAAATATTGAATCGTAAACAAAATTCAATAGTTTTCATATCTCAGACTGACTCATATAATAAAATTATTTGTCCGCAACAACCAAAACTGACCATATAAGCAATTTATTATATAAGTCTATGTAGCCATATTGTAAATGAGTTATATTTTCATGTAAGGATTGATTGTATTATATAAAAGGTAGCAATATTTGAATATTATGACTAAAAAAAATTGGTTCGCATCAATTAAGAGTGCCAGTATGTACTTTTTTATACAAATTATTGAATCGTAAACCAATTCAAGTAGTTTTCATACCTCAGACTGACTCATAGTATAAATCCATTTGTTTCGCAACAACCAAAACTGACCATATTAGCATTTTATTATGAAAATCTATATAGTCACATAGTAAATGAGTTATATTTTCATGTAAGGATTGATTGTATTATATAAAAGGTAGCAATATTTGAATACTATGACTAAAAAAAATTTGTTCGCATCAATTTAGAGTGTCAGCATGTACTTTTTTATACAAATTATTGAATCGTTAACCAATTTAAGTAGTTTTCATACCTCAGACTGACTCGTAATATAAAATTATTTGTTTCGCAACAACCAAAACTGACCATTTTCACATTTTATTATGTAAATCCATACAGTCACATAGTAAATGAGTTATATTTTCATGTAAGGATTGATTGTATTATATAAAAGGTAGCACAATTTGAATATTATAACTAAAAAAAATTTGTTCGCATCAATTTAGAGTGCCAGCATGTACTCTTCTATACAAAGTATTGAATCGTTAACCAATTTAAGTAGTTTTCATACCTCAGACTGACTCATATTATAAATCTATTTGTTTCGCAACAACCAAAACTGACCATATTAGCATTTTATTATGAAAATCTATATAGTCACATAGTAAATGAGTTATATTTTCATGTAAGGATTGATTGTATTATATAAAAGGTAGCAATATTTGAATACTATGACTAAAAAAAAATTGTTCGCATCAATTTAGAGTGCCAGCATGTACTTTTTTATACAAATTATTGAATCGTTAACCAATTTAAGTAGTTTTCATACCTCAGACTGACTCGTAATATAAAATTATTTGTTTCGCAACAACCAAAACTGACCATTTTCACATTTTATTATGTAAATCCATACAGTCACATAGTAAATGAGTTATATTTTCATGTAAGGATTGATTGTATTATATAAAAGGTAGCACAATTTGAATATTATAACTAAAAAAAAATTGTTCGCATTAATTTAGAGTGCCAGCATGTACTTTTTTTATACAAAGTATTGAATCGTTAACCAATTTAAGTAGTTTTCATACCACAGACTGACTCGTATTATAAAATTGGTTGTCCGCATCAACCAAAACTGACCATATAAGCACTTTATTGTGTAAATCTATATAGTGGCATAGTAAAAGAGTTGTATTTTCATGTAAAGATTGATTGTATAAATTAAACGGTAGCAATATTGGAACAGTATGAATAAAAAAATTGGTTCCCATCAATTTAGAGTGCCACAATGTATTTTTTGTATTCAAAATATTGAATCGTAAACACAATTCAGTATTTTTCATACCTCAGTCTGATTCATATTCTCGTGGTGTTTTGTCTGATGATTGGTCTGTTTCTGTGTGTGTTGCGTTTCGATGTTGTGTCGTTGTTCTCCTCTTATATTTAATGCGTTTCGCTCGGTTTTGGTTTGTTACCCCGATTTTGTTTTTTGTCCATGGATTTATGAGTTTTGAACAGCGGTATACTACTGTTGCCTTTATTATTCATATAATACAATTATTTGAACTGACCACATTAGCACTTTTTTTATGTAAATCTGTATAGCTGCATAGTAAATGAGTTATATTTTAATTTAATGATTTATTGTATTATATAAAACTGAAAGGAAGCAATTTTTTATTAGCTATGACTAAACAAATTGTTGGCATCAATCAAATCAATTTAGAGTTCCACCATGTCCTTTTTTGATTCAAAATATTGAATTGAAACAAATTTCAGTAGTTTTCATACGACTGACTCGTATTATAAAATTATTTGTCGGGAACAACCAACACAGACCATATTAGCACTCTATATAGCTAAATAGTAAATCAATTATAAATCCATGCAAAGGATCGCAATATTTGAACATTTAAATTGAGGGATTGGTACAAATGACGTACATACTTATGTTACACTTTTTAAATACCCCTGTACAATTTACGTTTGATAATTTGTCAAAACTGAAGCTTAAATCATGTTTATCCAAGACAAACGAGGGGAATTTCGATCAAAAATTATGTTTTAAATGCACCGAGTTATAGTTAGGAATTCGAAGAGACAATTAAAAATGGGGAAAGAAACAACGTAAACCATGATGTTTATATCCCATCATATAATCATATGTTTCCGATGTCTCGGATAACCTTTCTTTCCGTATCGATATTTGTACATGTAACTTTTGAAAAGAAAATATAGAAAATCTGCTAATAAGTAAAAATAATGGACTTAATGGAACTGATTGTGTGTGATTGAATAAAATTAATATTCGAATTAAAAGAGTTTTTTAATTGCTCTGGGTTAAAACACATATACGTAAAATACAAAGACTAAAGGTCGTTTTTATAAAATAAATAAACAAATGAACTTGAAGTTTATTTCTAAATTTAGTTAATCAGTTAACGCGAACGGTAAACGCGCGTTTACTTTCAAGTGCACGTAAAAATACACTTTTAAAATCTGTAGTAAACGCCCGTTTACTTTTAAGTGCACATAAAAATAAATTTAACGAATTCTGAAGTAAACGCCCGTTTACTACTGACTAAACGGACACAAAGTAAACGCCCGTTTACTCGGGTAGACATTAGAAATTTCCATTTCGACCGCGTTAACGTAATTATAGTAAACGGGCGTTTACTAGTAAACGGGAAATTTGAAGTTAACTAACGAAATATGTGCACGCGGCGTTAACTTGCGTTTACTTTATGTAATGCTTGGTCTGCTCCCAACTGTATGTCACAGGAAAAGGAAAGCGAAAAAACTCTCCCGTTCACTGTTGACCTTTTAGTATTATCAGAACAGAGTAATCTAGAACAGGTATGTCGTTTTCTGGCATGGCACGGAAATATTTGTGGATATCCACGTGTATTTTTAGTAAATAATCTGGCTGCAGCAGCATTGCCACCTTTAACACAATTATAAAAACTGGTAAATTTAGATGGGGAATTTCGATAGACGGCGGTTGAATTAATAATTGGAATAAGGTTTTTAATATTTGGAAATAGGTTTTCTTTAAAGTCGTGCAAAATTGACCTACCTTGATTGAATTTGTTTTATAATATTTTGTTTTTAAAGTAATCTCTCCCTGAATAGCTAAGTTGGAGAGATTTTTTGTTTACAAAACCACATATCTGGGTTTTTTTTAATATACAAGTACTAGTCAAAAAAAGTAACGATACACGATTTTTTTTTTTGAAATCAAAGATGAAGTTTTCATTTGATAGGACCAATATTGAAGGTAGAAATATTTAATGACCATGGCAATACAAATCTGTTTAAAACATTTTTTTGCTTTCATGACGTCAAAATTTTCATAAAACGACACTTTTAAAAACAGAGGTTCCAACTAATGATGCCATTCTCTTATTTAAAGACAATGTTTGCCATCTATTCTTTTTTAAAAATCATAGAGTTTCTTCGTTTATTTGTAAGGCAAAGTTCGGACCAACGAGAAATCGTTAAAATGCATACTTTATCAAATGATTTACCATAGACAGTATGTGTAAAATAAAATTCAAAAAACGGTAACAATCTTAAAAATAATCCGATTGGTTCCAAATTTACAGTGAGTTGTTTCCATATCAAAAGCATTGATTTGAGGCGATTGTTTTAAATTTTTTTTGCATTTTTTGAGATTTCAAAAACACTGGGTTTTTTTACAAAAAATAAAAAAACAACATTATTTTAACCCATTTGTTACAACATGAACATAACTTGAATAGCATATTGAATATTTCTTTAAAAATTTAAAAATTCATTTAGTACTTAGAAAATTGTGTGTATAATTTGCACCCTATGATCATTTACACGGAATTTAGTTACTTTCCGACAGGTTTTAATTTTCATTATCGTATGTGCATAGATTGCAAATGGAAGGTTTTTTAAATGGTGTATCTCAAGTTGTTTTATTTTTTATACTATTTGATAAATTTTATTCCAAAGTCGTGCATCGTTTATTTGTTGATTAGTATAGTTTAAATATTGCATTGAACACTTGTGTTTCCTTGTTTATAAAACTGTGTCAAACATTGTTTGCCAATCTGTCAAAATATTTACAGATTTAAGCAAGGAACTAAACCTTATTATGTAATGCTATCATACAACCAAACATCGTGAATTATAGTTAATATATCTCAAAATAGCATAACCTGTTAGTTTTTTGTTTACAATATAAAAAAGTCATTTGTAAGCTATGGTGATGTAATGTCCTTTAAATTATATTTTCTATGTGAACACAGAATAGTATAAAATAAAATGTTGCTCATACTCATTTGAAAGTTTGAAAGAAAATACAAATTAAAGTTTTGCTCAATTACAATCTCAAAAACCTGTTTTTTTTTAGGGGCGATATGTGTTTTTCTGTAAAACTATGTTCGTTCCTATTTTAAACAGACGTTCTAATAATTACGAATACGCAATATACTTTAACTTTGTATTTTGGTTGTAAATGGCAAGAAAATTTGCAAATGGAGTATTTTTTAAACTACTTCAAGATATAAATAATTATTATAGTTAAATACATGATTTATCAACATGTAAAGTTGTGGATATAAACACGAGTTATCTTTTATATGAAATCTAAAGTACCATGACATTTTGTGAACTTTACAAGTAATTAAAACAAAGATTCAGTATAATGAAACATAATTGTTGTTTTATTTGTTATCAAACTGCTTTAAAAGTCTTTTTGTGGTCTTTTCAGGGTATTTAATCAAAAACTTCCATACAAGGAAAAATTTAACTAAGAGTACACCAAGTCTTTAGTTTCTAGGTGTACTTGCAATACTGCTCAAATCAAACACAGAAAACAATTCATATTTATTAAACATAGTATTTCACACCATTCTTTTAAAAACAGTCAATGTGCAACTTTATATTCCAAGTATACATTGGCCGCAGTATGGGCGGTAGTATAAATTTTGCTCTATCTTTACAAATTCAGCATTTATGAATGTTGTATTAAAACTGGAACTTGACAATTGGATACTTTACATGTTTATTACAAATAGAAGGGGAAAAGAAGTAAAAAAGTCCCTTATATGGGTAAATTCAGTATATAAATATACGTCATCGGGGACCGCCCATTTAGGGGAGAGCTTTCTGTATAACACTTTTTTTTTACTACATGGTTGAAAAGTAATGGGGTCAGTATAGGAATTCAATGCGAATCTACATTGAATGAAAACAAGCCATGTGAATGCCCAAAAATGCCGCATGACCCTATGTTTTTATTAGTGCAACAAATAGGGCTATATTTGTACTTTCATGAATGTTATATGAAAGTTTTCAATTTCTAAAGGTAAATCAGGTACAAATTTAATTCTATACATAGATTAGCATTAAAGTCAATGGGAGGTTTTTTTTTACTGAATTTACCCCTATAGGAAAATATGCACTCTTTCACTGTACTTGTCCAAGGCCACACAATAATCATCAATCTCATTTCCTGTAAATTTTAATGTAATGGAAGGATTTTAGAACCATTTGAAGTGGTTTTTTACACAAATTTCTATCTTAGCTGCGGCTATCCAGGATGCACTGTGTGTACTGTGATAGGAAACATGGGGTATATGGTAAAACTCAGTTTTTTTTGTGCAGATTGAAAGAAACAATAGAAATTACACTTTAGAGTTATGATATCAATGAAAGGCATAACTATCCTCCCCATTTACATCACATTTTTGCACATATTTCTCCTCATAATGTACATAAAATCATCAGAAAAAAAGGATTACCTCCCTTTGACATAGTGATTTTTTTTAGCTGTGTTCCCCATGTTTTGTTGTAGAACAAGTGGTAAATAAGCACTTTTTTAGTATTTTAACACTCGAATAATCTAACCGCATGAAGATATTCATCTATTTTTACATAACGCATTACGTTTCTTTATTTAAAAACTATACTAGACAACTTTTCATGATTACATGTCCATCATCAAGGAAAATAGTGTTGAAATGTTTGTCATTTGAATTTTATGTTAAATAATTACTTTTTAATATTACCAATTGTTACTTTAATCTTCCAAATGCAAAGTTTGGTTATACTTAGTCTTATTTATTCATATTTGGCACTTTTTTCTACTTCAGTTCTGGCTGTCTAGTTTTGCCGAAGAATCAATCCTGAATTTGGGGGTAACAGGAATTTCTGCAGTGTGATAGTCAATGACATTTTGTGAACTTTAATTAAAGTAATTAAAACACAGATTCAGTATAAAGAAACATAATTGATGTTTTATTTATTATCAAACTGCTTTAAAAGCCTTTTAAAAGTCTATGTCCTTCAACAATGAACAAAGCTCACACCGCATGATCAGCAATTAAAGGCCCAAAATTCGCAAATGTAAAACAATTTAGAATGAGAAACACTAACGGCCCTCATCTAACCACGGACAGTAGTGTAACAGAACAACGGTAACAGTAACAGTAACATAGAATAAACTTTAAAAATCAATCACGTGTCAGCTGAAGCTTAACTTTTGATGTTATATTTGTTATTCTCGTGGTGTTTTGTCTGTTGCTTGGTCTGTTTCTGTGTGTGTTGCGTTTCGGTGTTGTGTCGTTGTTCTCCTCTTATATTTAATGCGTTTCCCTCGGTTTTAGTTTGTTACCCCGATTTGGTTTTTTGTCCATGGATTTATGAGTTTTGAACAGCGGTATACTACTGTTGCCTTTATTTAACTTAACAGATTGATAAAAAGAAGAAATGCATCTTACAAAATCAGAGATCGGATGTGAAAGCAATCAAGGAACTCATATTAGAATTCCAAATAAACATTAATAATTAGGTCATTATGACCTACATTTTCACTTAAGTGACACTAAACATAGTAATTAAACAGGAACATGTAGTAAAGCAATGATATTTGGCAAGTGGATATGTTTTTGGTAGAGCAATAGGGTAAATGATAAAAGTTATGTCACCTTGACCTAAATTTCCCACATGAGTGACACGGATAAGTTTATTCCATTAAAGTCAATATATCGTGCACAAAAAGGTTTAACATTATATTGATACTTAATCAATGGATATGTTGACCTTTATTTAGTGTGTTGTGGTCTCGTTGTGAGATAATAGACATGGTATTACATTGTTACTTGACTAGTGGATATATATATATATTGGATAGTACAACATGGTTACTATAGGGTAAGGTCACTTTGGCCTACAATTTCTGGTTGAAGGGTATGGTTTATTTTTATGAATTTAGACATTGAGGTCTTATCAGTTATACTTAATGTTATATAACAATCATTGTACTTTACCAGTTGACAGATCTTATATATTTCTTTTCAGAAGTCCGGCCGATTGGTAATAAAATTGCTCAAATAATGAGGAAAGCAACATTTTTTCAGAATTCAATCTAGCGGCTTATTTCAAGATGCTTGCCGTTCTAAAATATTTTTTAGTATTTCATAAACCACAGTATAATATAATCAAAATGAGGATGTTAATTTGATGTATGCCTTTTTGTGCTTCTTCGTTACATTTGTTGTTTTTATAGTGATTAAGATGATAACACAATGTTGACTGCTGTACCCCTATTTTTGACATTTTTACCTATTGTGTCTGTTTGTTTTGTTCACGCATCGGTGACAATATAATGGAATTTGATGCGACTGTCATACAAGTGAGAGGTTTAGCTAGCCATAAAACCAGGTTCAATCCACCATTTTCTACATTTGAAAATGCCTGTACCAAGTCAGGAATATGACAGTTCTTGTCCATTCATTTTTGATGCGTTTTTTTGTTATTTGATTTTGCCATGTGATTATGGACTTTCCGAATTGATTTTACTCTGAGTTCAGTATTTTTGTGATTTTACTTTTTGATGCTGAAAGCACAAAAATCAACATATTTGAATGACATGGTGTACTTAGCAAGATTTTGTTTTGATCTATCTTTGAAATACAAAATGGCGGCTGTTTAAAAAATAGCCGCCTCAAAATGTCAGACCAATAAGATATTCAATGTTGTGTTGAGACGAATGAACAAGCTGACAACAACTGAGGAAGGATACACATTTCAATGTTAAACTGCATATGAACAGCAGGGTACCAACAACTGGCATCTGTTGTAAATGAATAAGTGGATAATCAAAATAAAGAAGTTCAAACTCCTGCAATGGGCACATCCTCTAAGCCAAAAATTGACGCAAATTTACCAAAAGTACACAACAAAATCCATGCATAGGGTCTTTCCTCAACTGTAGTTCTCATGAACCATCAACCGCGCCAACTGTGTCGAAGGTGCTTTCACCTTGAGCGAAAAGTCATATATAAGGGCCTTTGGCCCTGCATGAGACAGTTCAAATTATTCAACAACAATCTCCATTTAAGAACATACTATAAACCTCAAGTACTAATCAAGGATACCAACAAAAGACTTATGTGTCTTCTTTCTTACACATACCATCTACTTTGAGTCAATAATATTTGGTTCAGAGCAGCACACTATTACAGAAGAATTGGCTGCACGTGGATACAATCCCTTTCTCCAATGCCGAATGCAGTGCCTACTTATGGTATCATCCCCGTCGAACTAAATCCCACATTTATCACTCCAATAATGACAACCTCGTCAGCTCCTGGAGCTCTAATAGGCTTCCATAACAGCAAGCTGACTCCACTGACCGATCCAGGAAAGGGCAGATGAAACGAAAAGAGTGTGGTAACACCTCTTCCTGAGACTCCTCATTGGAGAGAGAATATACCCGATGACAAGAAAATATTCATGCAAGGGACCGGAGACGAAGCCAACAGTTCCCAAAAATGCAAAAACTCAAATAAAGAGGATCCATGATCCAAGAAGCGTCCATTTCCCAATTTGAACGAACTGCCGGTAGATGACAATGGGAAAACTAGAAAAATGTGTGTATGCCCCAGATTGCCTGGTCGATGTTGGCTTTGAGTGTGGGTCTATTAATGCAAATGCTTTGTCAATCTTTAAAGACCTCAACGTCGCAAAACACTTATCCTATTGTCATGACAAAACTTTTTTGTCCCCGCATTTAAAGCCACAAACAACATCGTTTGTGTGTGTAAAATTCATTACATTATCTACTTGATAAACGAATTAGGTATTGACACTTCACTTGGAAACTCAACATATACCCTCACGAAACTAACCATAGAGGAAATCCTGGATAATCAGAGGTCTGTTCTATGTTCCTTGGAATTTCAACCAACAACGACGAACTGGATCTTCCATCACTGTATTGGATACCTAAACTACTTAAGTGTCCTTAAAAACAACGGTTTATTGCTGGGTCTCCCAAATGCTGCACGAAACCCCTTTCTAGTTAATTAACATATATTGTATCAGCAAAGACGGGCTTCAAAAGTACTGTGAAACTGATTATTCTAGAGGTGGCTTGAAATAGTTGTGGATACTTAAAAATTCCAAAGATCTTTTAGAGTACAAACAATCTTACTCTCTTTCATCTTGCAAAAGTATTTAAACTTTTGACTTTTTTACACTTTACACAAGTATTTCACATTCCAAGCTTAAAGACAAATTGTAAGAGTTGGTATTGATTTGTTTCATAAAAAGAATGGCCAACGTCGATACAAGTATCTTGTCTTATGGAGGGATAAATCCTACTTTGTAAAGGGTCAATCTGATTCAAACAAAAAATTTTCAGAAACTAACATTATGAAGATGCTTGATTTTGTGATTGAGAACATATTTGTAACGTTCAAAGGACGTGTTTTTCATGACTTCATACAGAGACTTCTTAGGAAGAAAGATAAGAAGTTAGCAATATTCTTTAACTCTATATTCCGCTATATAGATGACATTTTTTTCACTAAATAATTCAAAATGTGTTGACTATGTTGAACGCATTAACCCCATCAAACTAGAGATAAAGGATACAACAGATACAGTTAAGTTGGCCTCATATTTTGACTTACATCTAGAAAATGACAATGAGGATCGGTTGAAAAAGAGATGATTTTAGCTTTCCAATTGTGAACTTTCCATTTCTAAGTAGCAACATTTAGCAGCACCTGCATATGGGGTATATATCTCCCAATTGTTACGATCTTCCCGTGGTTGCATGTCCTATGATGAGTTTCTTGAAAGAGGGTTGCTGCTCACAAGAAAGCTATTAAACCGAGAGTTCCAAATGGTGAAGTTGAAATCATCCCTTCGTAAATTTTATGGACGCCATCACGAGTTGGTTGACCGTTATGGAGTAACCGTTTCACAAGTGATATCGGATATGCTTCTTAGGTTGTAACTACAATCCCCTTCCCTTTCATGAATGTGACCTATTGAATTAGACTATATGCCAGATTTGTCATAACATAAGCAACACGACGGGTGCCACATGTGGAGCAGGATCTGTTTACCCTTCAGGAGGACCAGAGATGACCCCTAGATTTTGGTAAGATTCGTGTTGCTTATTCTTTAGTTTTCTATGTTGTGTCATGTGCTCTTTTGTTTGTTTGTTTGTTTTCTTTAATTTTTAGCCAGGCGCTATCAGTTTATTTTCGATTTATGAGTTTGACTGTTCTTTGGTATCTTTTATCCCTCTTTTAGTCAAAGGCGTTTTGTTAAAATATATTTTTTCACTCTTTTTGGTCTTTTATAAATTGTTGTTTGTGTTGTATTTAGACCCCTCTTCAACGAATTTGTTTACATGCACACGTATTTAAATTGAATTTTAATTTCCAACATTACGTCTTGTGTCATATTTTCCCTCCAGTTTATATAATCCGTTAATTCTATTTTGACTCTTTTAAGTTCAAGGGTCGATTCTAAATTGAGGTAAATTAAATTAACTAATTTTCGATCCCTAACATCACTGAAATGACATAAGTTGTCGAAATCCGGATATAATGTCAACAATTAAGCACCTCATGTTGTGGTTTACCATCTTTTCCGCATGTTCAATGTTTTCTACTTGGTATAAAATAAATATAAAGATCCAGTTTAGTACATTTTGTGATCAATTGATTTAGCAATCGGCAATGACAGCAAGCAGGGTTTTAAAACTTCACTTCTGTGACCAGTTAGTCAACAGCGTTTTGTTAAAATATATTTTCTTTCGGTCTTTTGAACAATGTCGTTTTTGTTGTATTCAGACCCCTCTGGAGTGAAATTTTGATAGCACACGTATACAAATAGCAGTTTTCATCCAACGCAATCATAAGTTTGAACGTTGTTTTCAATTTAAACTTGAATATATATCAAATGCGTTTTGTTAAATACAATCCCTTCCCCTTTCATGAATGTGACCTACCGAATTAGACTATTTACCGGATTTGTTATCACATTAGCAACACGACGGGTGCCACATGTGGAGCAGGATCTGCTTACCCTTCCGGAGCACCTGAGATCATCCCTAGTTTTTGGTGTCGTTCGTGTTGTTTCTTCTTTATTGAAAAGACCAAAAAAGTTAAAAAAAAAACCATATTTTAACAAGGTGGACGAAAGGTACCAAAGGGACAGTCAATCTCATAAATCTAAAACAAACTGACAACGCCATGGCTAAAAATGAAAAAGACAAACAATAGTACACATGACACAACATAGAAAACTAAAGAATAAACAACACGAACCCCACCAAAAACTAGGGGTGATATCAGGTGCTCCGGAAGGGTAAGCAGATCCTGCTCCACATGTGGCACCCGTCGTGTTGCTTATGTGATTACAAATCCGGTAAATAGTCTAATTCGGTAGGTCACATTCATGAAAGGGCAGGGGATTGTAGTTACTACGTAAGGAACATATCTGATATCATTTGTGAAATGGTTATTCCATAACGGTCAACCAACTCGTGATGGCGTCCGTAAAATTTACGAAGGAATGATTTCAACTTCACCATTTGGAATTCTTGGTTTAATAGCTTCCTTGTGAGCAGTAACCCTCTATCAAGAAAATCATGATAGGAAATGCAAGCACGGGAATATCGTATCAATTTTGAGATGTATACCCCGTATGCAGGTGCTACTGGAATGTTGCTACTTAGAAATGGAAAGTTCACAATTGGAAAGCTGAAATCATCTCTTTTGTTGTAAAAGTTTTGTTTTTAACCGACCCTCATTGTCAATTTCTAGATGTAAGTCAAGATATGAAGCCGATTTAACTGTATCTGTAGTATCCTTTATCTCCAATTCGATGGGATAGATGCGTTCCACATAGTCACCAAATTTTGAATTGTTTAGTGAAAGAACGTCAACTATATAGCGGAAAGTAGAGTTAAAGGATATTGCTAACTTCTTATCTTTCTTCCTAAGAAGTTCTTGTATGAAGTCAGCCTCACAATAATAAAGAAACAAGTCGGCAAGTAGAGGGGCACAGTTTGTTCCCATTGGGATGCCGACGTCTAACGTAAGGGTACCCAAATTGCACGGAGTACCCAAATTGCACCTATTTAGAAAACATACCAACGGAAATCTTACAACATTTCCTAGAGACTAAACAATTTGTATTTTTTTATTTGATACTATGCACGTCTTTCAACATAGGTAAACATATTTAGATATACACAAAACGTTCACAGTATTTATCAACAGATGGACTATTTACTGAAAAAGCAAAATTTTCGAAAACGTCACCGTACGACGTCATCAAAACGTCATCTTTTTTAAAATTAGCAAAAACAATATATTATAAGCATCTATTTTGTAAAATATGAAGAGTAAGCATGGACTAATATCCATTTGTTCAAAATATTTGAAGAAATTAAACAAAAGCTCGGTTATTAGACTTTTGACGATGTGAATTTAAGCATGGATGCAATTTGGGTACTCCTCATTACAGAATCCTGGATAGTTTGGAGGTTGATTCAAAACAATTTTTTTATGGACTCAATATGGATTTAAAATCAAGTTAGTGTACTTATACAATGAAGAAGGATAGGGCTACAGAATAAACACAGTATGGACATATTTTACTTGATCATAAAAAAACGTAGGTGAAAAAACTGTCAAAATAGGTGCAATTTGGGTACCGTTATGTTACATATAATTATATATACATTTATAGATATAAACAATATATAAATATATGTTTTATTCGACTTAAAGTCATAAGAAACGAGTGACCGGTGAGAAATAATGTTCTTCCAAATCTTGAACCAATGCATACAAACATCATTAACTTAGGCTTTATCATTTTTTCGTGTAAATTTTGTATAATCGTCAATTTTTTTTCAATCGGTCAGTGTTGTTGTGAAAATATGGCAGGTAATTAAAGTTCGTGTTTTGAAGCCGAAGTTAAACGATTGTCACCTGTTTTTTTAACAATCGACAAAAAATCAACAAAAAGCATGGAAATTGAGCACGTGTTTAAGATGTAAATTCAGATAATAGTTTATGTTAAGGACATCCATGCGTATTGTGATCACCGGATTTTTACGAGATGAGTCACACTGAGGTCACTTTGCATACGGAAAATATATCGGGTGAATTGCTTCCTGGAAGGAAGCAATTAAAATTAAGTAAACTTCTTCTAAATATGAATAAATCAAAGAATTTTCTTCAGAAACAAGTATATGTACATAAGTTTTAAACTGAAAACTATCCATTGAGTTATAAAAAAACATATGCATTATTTTTTTTATTTGAGGTTTCTTATGACTTTAACAACACCCCATCAGTGTTAGATCTGTAAATTTCGCTTTCACACTTTTTTTTGTTCTTCCCTCGCCGGGATTCAATCACATGCTACCGAGATATTCATTGATATTGTAGCACGAAACCGCCCGCACTTTGCCAGTCTCGCTAGACCGTGTGGCATCCTAGGCACTTATCAAAAAGCTTTTTGTGGCCGAGTGATACCTTTCCTCATGCCTACTTCCTGATTCCTGAATTTACGTTCTATAGAAAATTACAAACCATAAGATCAAAACATTCCAGACTCAGACCCTACCTTTCAACTTCTGCTTAACGACCCTATACTCCCCCTTTCTATCCCCTTAGCCAGGCAACCCGTGATTCATTCTCATACTTCTTCGATAAGACCGTTACTTTACAGTTATTCACGATGTTAACCAATAAAATTGTATAAAATCTAAGCGTTTTTTTTTTAAATTTTCATTTCATATACACAGGCAAAATTTGCTCACATGAATTTCACATGAATCTCACATGAAATTCACATGAAAAATTTCACGTGAGATTCACCTCAATCGAGCTTATACATGAAACTCACGTGAAAATGTTCATGTGAATTTCACGTGAATTGAGATTCACATGAATTTGATGTGAAATTTTTCACATGAATTTCACGTGAAATTTACAACAAGAAAATTTGATATTTTTCATGATTTTGATGAAATTTGAAAATTTAGATGTTATTTGAAATACTCTATTTTGAAAATTCATGTGAATTTCACATGAAAAAAATTTTACGTGATTTTCATGTGAAATTCATATTAGTTTCACATAAAATTCACGTGAAACTCACAAAAACTGATTTCACGTGAGTTTCACGTATAAGCTCGTTTGAGGTGAAATTGATGTGATTTTACGTGAGATTCACATGAATTTAAATTCACATGAAATTGATGTGAGTGAAATTTGCCTGTGTAAAATTAACAATAATTTGCAATAAATTCGCAACAATTTAGATATTTCCCACCATATGTAAACAAAATCACGCTATCCTACTATGCATCATTCTAATATCCGTTTAACAAAAACATGTTGTTGTATCCCGCCTGGTTGTTCAGTCGAGCAATGAGTCAGGATCTCAGGATAAGGTAATACTATTTATCACTGTGAATCAAACAAATATGTAACACAAACAGGCATATATACAAAGTACATTAGGAAAAATGAAAAACAAGAACACAAAATTTACAACAGCACAATATCACAATGACGGGATGTAAAAGTACAGAGCCACGTCATATGTATTAAAGAAACAGAAAAAGACATATAAACGCAGTACGTTAACGAAAATTAAAGACAAGAATATAAAAATTATCATAGAACAGTAACACAATGAAGGGACGTACAAGTACAGATCCACGCCAAGTGGATATCATCGAAACAGACAAACCAGTGACATTCATACTAATCAAGACAAATAAAAGAATACTGTAAAACGTTATTACATGTAAGATGATAAACAGCTTTATTACCAAGAATCTATGCATCAAGACCATCGTTTATTATTTGTGAAGTTGATAAAGACTAATTAGATACCTTCCGATATTTTTTTTTTAAAAAGAACGAGAAGTTCATTGACAAACCCGTGGTTTGTAAACTTTCTACTAACACACTTGTGACATTTTACAGAGTCTGGATAGGACCTGCAAGCTTTGGAACACCGATTAAGTTGAGAAATGAAATTTCAATATGCAGGTAAAATTGCTATATTGCTACTAAATTGGGGGGGGGGGGGGAATTGATAATTTTAAAGTTAAAATCGTCTTGTTTGTCATAAACCATTCAAATATTTTTGACATAGATGGCAGTTTACAACTTTTGATCAAATTATTTTTATCTAAAAATAAATTGTTTACCTGCCATCTTCTGAGCCTGTATTAGGGTTTGGTCTGAATCAGATTTTTCCGTTCTATCATTTCCATGTTATTAAACGTTCATATTACACCTACACACTGCCTTGTAAAATGCATTTAAAATTCAAGGTACAATAAACATGGTGAAAATTAAAACAAAGGAACAATAGAAAAATGTGTACAAACGAGGCGAAGAAGGTTGTAATAAGATCTTGTCTTTGTTTCAAATAAAACTTTAATACTATATAAATGTTTTAACATGGGCAGTAGTTTATAACAATTAGCTGTGAAATATTGATTACAATGAACGAAACTACCTTAGTTTGGATAAAAACAAAAGAAGTGGTTATTGTCAAATTATTTATTCTTTTGTGTTTACTTATGTATGTAATCTGTCCATATCCCTTTCTGTTTTGTTATTTTGATGTCTATATTATTTTTGTTCATAATGATTGACATTATTACATAATGCTCTACTCCATATTTGTTTACATTTTGTATCTATCAGTTCTGTTGACAAGTCGTTATCAATATGATGGAATTTTATTCAAGAGATACGAAAGATACCTGAGGGACAGTCAAACTCATAAATCGACAATACACTTACAACGTCATGGCTGAAAATGAAAATGTCAAACAGACAAACAATAGAACACATAACAGAACATAGAAAACCAAAGAAAAACAACTCGAACACAACCAAAAATAAAAATGATCTCAGGTGCTTCGGAAGTGTAAACAGATCCTGCTCCTTATGTGGCATTCGTCATTTTGCTTATGAGATAACAAATCCGGTAAATAGTCTAATTCGTTAGGTCACAATAATGAGAGGGTAGGGGACTGTAGTTACGACGTAAGGAACATATCCGATATCATATGTGAAACGGTTATTCCATAACGGTGAACCAACTCGTCTCCCGAACGTATCAAATATGTTGTCAATCAAGAAGTTAAGCATCTTGATAATGTCAGTTTCAGAGAATTTTTTGTTTGAATCACAGTGATCCTTTACAACGTAGGATTTATACCTTCTTACGACAAGACACTTGTATATTCGTTTGCCATTCTTTTTAACGAAACAAAGCAATACCTACTCTTTTAATTTGTCTTTTAGCTTGTTATGTGGAATACTTGTATAAAGTGTAGAAAAGTCAAATGTATTAATACATTTACAAGATGAAAGAGAGTTAGATAGTATGTACTCCAAAAGATCTTTTGAATTTTTAAGGATCCACATCTGATTCACGCAACCTATAGAATAGGCAGTTTCACAACGACTTTGAAGCCCGTCTTTGATTGCTGATAGAAGAGGGACGAAAGATACCAAAGGGACAGTCAAACTCAAAAATATAAAACAAACTGACAACGCCATGGCTAAAAATGAAAAAGACAAACAGAAAAACAATAGAACACATGACACAACATAGAAAACCTAAGAATATATAACACGAACCCCACCCAAAACTAGGGGTGATCGCAGGTGCTCCGGAAGGGTGAGCAGATCATGCTCCACATGTGGCACCCGTCGTGTTGCTTATGTGATTACAAATCCGGTAAATAGTCTAATTCGGTAGGTCACATTCATGAAAGGGAAGGAGCTTGTAGTTACGACGTAAGGAACATATCCGATATCATTTGTGAAACGGTTATTCCATAACGGTCAACCAACTCGTGATGGCGGCCGTAAAATTTACGAAGGGTGATTTCAACTTCACCATTTGGAACGCTTGGTTTAATAGCTTTCTTGTGAGCAGTAACCCTCTATCAAGAAAATCATGATTGGAAATACAAGCACGGGAATATCGTATCAATTGGGAGATGTATACCCCGTATGCAGGTGCTGCTGGAATGTTGCTACTTAGAAATGGAAAGTTCACAATTGGAAAGCTGAAATCATCTCTTTTGTCGTGAAGTTTTGTTTTCAACCGACCCTCATTGTCAATTTATAGATGTAAGTCAAGATATGAAGCTGACTTAACTGTATCTATATTATCCTTTATCTCCAATTCGATGGGATAGATGCGTTCCACATAGTCACCAAATTTTGAATTGTTTAGTGAAAGAACGTCATCTATATAGCGGAAAGTAGAGTTAAAGGATATTGCTAACTTCTTATATTTCTTCCTAGGCAGTTCCTGCATGAAGTCAGCCTCATAATAATAAAGAAACAAGTCGGCAAGTAGAGGGGCACAGTTTGTTCCCATTGGGATGCCGACAGTCTGTTGAAAAACACGTCCTCCAAACGTTACAAATATGTTGTCAATCAAGAAATCAAGCATCTTGATAATATCGGTTTCAGAGAATTTTCTGTTTGAATCAGAGTGGTTCTTTACAAAGTATGATTTATCCCTCCCTAAGACAAGATATTTGTATCTACGTTGGCCATTCTTTTTTATGAAGCAAAGTAATACCAACTCTTTCAATTTGTCTTTGAGTTGGAATGTGGAATACTTATGTAAAGAGTAGAAAAGTCAAATGTTTTAATACTGTTACAAGATGAAAGAGAGTTAGATTGTATGTACTCTAAAAGATCTTTGGAATTTTTAAGTATCCACATCTGATTCACGCCACCTCTAGAATAGGCAGTTTCACAATAACTTTGAAGCCCGTCTTTGATTGCTGATAAAATAGATGTTAATGATTTAGAAAGAGGTTTCGTGGAGCACTTGGAAGACCCAGCAATATACCGTTGTTTGTAAGGACACTTATGTAGTTTTTAGGTATCCAATACAGTGATGGAAGATCCAGTTCTTCATCTTTGGTTGAAATACCAAAGAAACAAAGAACAGATAAAGTAGATGTTAATAATTGCATACAAGTGGTATGTTTGGATATCTTTAAAGAAAGGTTTAAGCCACCATTTTCTACATAAGAAAATACCTGTACAAAATCAGGAATAATGCAGTTGTTATCTATTCGTTTTATGTTTTGATTTTGTCTGTCTGCAGGCTGCACAACGTTCCAACTCTGATATTTAATAGATTATAAACGATATATCATTAAAAGTTACGCATATTCCGGACTTGATAAATAATTGTTTTCGTAAAAAGTGCTCGGTTAAACCTGGTTGTATAGCTTTCGTAAACGTCTACTTGCAATTAGACGACACTAGTACTTGTGTATTGTCCATTGTAGTCTTAAAATTGTGCAAGTACTAACTTTCTCTTCCAAGGAACATAACAAAATAAAACAAAAGGGGTAAACATAAGTGACATGGCAACATTTACGACTACTACACAACCATTTTATATTTTTTTATATATTTTTTTAATTATTGCTGTTGAAACTTTGTGGTATCTATGGTGTTGTTGTGATTTTCTAGTACTGATAGTTGTCTTGAACGTTAGCCACTAAGCAATATTTTTATTTTTTTTATTTTTTCCTACAGAGAAGGGTATTAACACGCGTGGAAAATCCCACCTGACTTCGACGACACTTCCGTTAGTTTAGGTCTAGAATCACTCCTAAAGAGACGATGTCATACACTTCCCTTACGCAAGCGCAGCATGGGAAGGACAACACGGTAACTTGTCGTCTGTATTCAATGCCATAAAATACTACGCTTACCGACCGTTGTCAGGAGACAGACGTGTCAACACCATAGATACTAGAACATTTTTACATGAGTATTTTTAAGAAAAAGCTGCTTCAGAAAAGAAAGACGTTTCCTTGGTTACGACTTGGGTAAGTCAAGATAAAAATATTATTATTAATGATTATTGTTAAGAACAAACGTACTCGTTTTGAATTAAGTAAAAGAAAAAAAACAGACAACGCCATGATCAAGAAAAGGCGCAAAAAAAAACATTACACAGAAAAAATAAACTGTGCAAAACAAACATAACAATAACATGAATTATTAACCAAATTACATCTATAGGGCAATATGTCTATTTTCAATATTCAAGTGACGTCTTGTGTGTGTTCAGTAGTGCTATAGAACTTACATATTTAAGATAAATCAATCTTAAAATATGTAACAAATAAAAATCGGTTTACATGTGGTTTTTTCTTTCACCAACAAACGGAACTTCAGTAATATTCTATGTACACAATTTTGTTTTTCGGGTTTTTTTATCAGTAAATAATGATTTTCTAGACATGACCAACATAAGTCAAACACCAATCACAGAACATGACAGTTGTTGTCCATTCGTTTGATGTGTGATTTATCATTTGATTTTGCCATTTGATTAGGGACTTTCCGTTTTGAATTTTTTTTGGAGTTTAGTATTTTTGTGATTCTACCTTTTAGACAGATTAAGATTTACAATTGGGCGACACGAATATGATAAACTACCGGAGTGAATACCTGTGCTGTTGAAGGGTGATGATATAGTGATATAGGTGTCACAAAAGGATGGTGTCATGTAAGGTATCACAACTGGTGTTGTCAGACGTGTTTCTCTTGCAAGTTCGGTGAAAAGAACCAAAAAATACACCCTTTTCATCTGTGACACAAATATCGGTCATAAAGTTATTGATCATATGAAAAAAGGAAGATGTGGTATGATTGCAAATGAGATAACTCTCCACCAGAGACAAAAATGACACACATAATAACAACTATAGATCACTGTGCGGCCTTCAACCATGAGTAAAGCCCATACTGCATAGTCATCTATAAAAGGCCCCCAAATGACAATGCAAAACTACTCAAACAAGAAAATAACGGCCTTATTTATGTTTACATTTATATGCGGGTTATACTTGTTATTCCCTGAGTCTCTACAGATTGACTTTACCTCAACTACTGTAGTCGGTGAGGATCATGGTTGTCAGTCCGCATGTAAAAATAATTCATTCATTTCATCAGACTTATCGGTATAGATATCTCTATTTGTGAAAAATGAAACAAAATCACTAAAAAAATGGCCGAAAGATACCAGAGAGACAGTCAAACTCATAAATCGAAAAAAAAAATGAAAACGTCATGGCTAAAAATTAATGTGGTACCCGTCGTGTTGCTCATGTTATAACAAATTCGGAAAATAGTCTAATTCAGTAATTCACATTCATGAAAGGGAAGGGGATTGAAGTTACGACGTAAGGAACATATCCGGTAACTAAAGTTAAATTCAAACTCATAAGTTTATAATAGACTGACAAATCTTGGCAAAGAAAAGACACAAGTAAAAAAGAAATGAGGAATGGATTATGCGTAAGTTAGAAAGGAACCAAATTCAAAAACAAATATAAAGCAATTGTTTCAAAAACAATTGTTAGGCAGTCTTTCCCCTATGATGAATGGATAATTGATTTTTTTTATTGATTGATTTGGAAAAAAAGGGGGGGGGGGTATTTGTTTATTTGTTTGTTTGTTTGCTTTGGTATGGGGTCTATATTATTATGTTACCGGAGAAGTTTCATGTTTAGTTTGGAAAGGTTTTCTTTTATTTTAGATACAGCGCGCGCGCAAGATTGAGGAGACATCACGTGACGCGGGTTTATATTAAGAAAAACTTAGTCTTTTTATTTCTTTTTAGGTCGGGACTTTGAACAGACAACATCTATAGAGATGGAATGTACACAATGTAATTTCATTTGTCATTGTAGGAAATTGACATTTTGATCACAGTTCATCAGCAGTGCATGTTTTAGATTTAATCGATCCGGTGTAACTTTAAAACACATTTAATAATTATTTTTTGATAATGTCCATTTTTCAGCACCTGTTTGTAACACAGATTAGTATTTCAATCTCGGAGCGGACATTTTATTGTAGGTTTTTACTGAGATTGACGGACCTAGCAAGCGATTTTTACTGCATTGCCATTTCTTTTTTCTAGGAAAAGTCTTGAGAGATATCTGCAAAAAGTTTTTTTATGAACCTTCAGTACATGTATGCCCTGCTGACTGCAAATTTTCAGGTCGATTGGACTTGTAGTTTCAGAGAATATGTGGATTTTTTTTTTCAGAAGAGACGTAAGAACAATAATAAAATAAAAATTTTCTTGAATAATTGAGAGTTTGTTCCTTCAATAAACTGTCATAAATAAACAGTCATACATATTGATTGATTGATTAGTTGGTTGATTGATTGGTTGGTTGGTTGGTTTGTTGGTTGGTTGATTAAACACGTTTGATAGGGTCACTTAGAACAAGGGGAAAAAGACCTCAAGAGACCTTGCATCCCGTATTAAACGCATGACACGGAAACATACATTAAGTGATTGGTTGGTTGGTTGGTTGGTTGGTTGGTTAAACACGTTGGTTAAACATGTTGGTTTAACACGTTGGTTAAACACGTTGGCTGGTTAAACACGTTTGATAGGCTCAATTTAAACAAGCGAAAAAAAACCATCTTGGATCCCGTATTTAACACATGAAACGGAAACATGCATTGATTTATTTATTGGTTGGTTGGTTGGTTGGTTGGTTAAACACGTTGGTTAAACATGTCGGTTAAACACGTAGTTTAAACACGTTGGCTGGTTAAACACGTTTGATAGGCTTAATTTTAACAAACGAAAAAAACCCATCTCGGATCCCGTATTTAACACATGAAACGGAAACATGCATTGATTGATTGATTGGTTGGTTAGTTGGTTAAACACGTTGGTTAAACACATTGGATAGGCTCAAAATTGGATCCCGTATTTAACACATGAAACGGCAACATGTATTGATTGATTGGTTGGTTGGTTGGTTAAACACGTTGGTTAAAAATGTTGGTTAAACACGTTGGTTAAACATATTGGTTAAACACCTTGGTTAAACATATTGGTTAAACACGTTGGCTGGTTAAACACGTTGGATAGGCTCAATTTAAACAAGCGAAAAAAAAACATCTTGGATCCCGTATTTAACACATGAAACGGAAACATGCATTGATTGATTGATTGATTGATTGGTTGGGTGGTTGGTTGGTTAAACATGTTGGTTAAACACGTTGGTTAAACACGTTGGCTGGTTAAACACGTTAGATAGGCTCAATTTAAACGAGCGAAAAAAAAACATCTTGGATCCCGTATTTAACACATGAAACGGAAAAAAATAATAAATATAAAGCAATTGTTTTGAAAACAATTGTTAGGCAGTCTTTCCCCTCTGATGAATGGATAATTGATTTTTTTTTATTGATTGATTTGGAAAAAAGGGGGGGGGGGTATTTGTTTATTTGTTTGTTTGTTTGCTTTGGTATGGGGTTAAACACGTTGGTTAAACATATTGGTTAAACACGTTGGTTAAACATGTTGGTTTAACACGTTGGCTGGTTAAACACGTTTGATAGGCTCAATTTAAACAAGCGAAAAAAAAAACATCTTGGATCCCGTATTTAACACATGAAACGGAAACATGCATTGATTTATTTATTGGTTGGTTGGTTGGTTGGTTGGTTGGTTAAACACGTTGGTTAAACATGTCGGTTAAACACGTAGTTTAAACACGTTGGCTGGTTAAACACGTTTGATAGGCTTAATTTTAACAAACGAAAAAAAACCATCTCGGATCCCGTATTTAACACATGAAACGGAAACATGCATTGATTGATTGATTGGTTGGTAAGTTGGTTAAACACGTTGGTTAAACACGTTGGTTAAACACATTGGATAGGCTCAAAATTGGATCCCGTATTTAACACATGAAACGGCAACATGTATTGATTGATTGGTTGGTTGGTTAAACACGTTGGTTAAACACGTTGGTTAAACATATTGGTTAAACACCTTGGTTACACATATTGGTTAAACACGTTGGCTGGTTAAACACGTTGGATAGGCTCAATTTAAACAAGCGAAAAAAAAAACATCTTGGATCCCGTATTTAACACATGAAACGGAAACATGCATTGATTGATTGATTGATTGATTGGTTGGGTGGTTGGTTGGTTAAACATGTTGGTTAAACACGTTGGTTAAACACGTTGGCTGGTTAAACACGTTAGATAGGCTCAATTTAAACAAGCGAAAAAAACCATCTTGGATCCCGTATTTAACACATGAAACGCAAACATGCATTGATTGATTGATTGGTTGGTTGGTTGGTTGGTTGGTTGGTAAGTTGGTTAAACACGTTGGTTAAACACGTTGGTTAAACACGTTGGCTGGTTAACACGTTAGATAGGCTCAATTTAAACGAGCGAAAAAAACCATCTTGGATCCCGTATTTAACACATGAAACGGAAACATGCATTGATTGATTGATTGATTGATTGGTTGGGTGGTTGGTTGGTTGGTTAAACACGTTGGTTAAACACGTTGGTTAAACATGTTGGTTAAACATGTTGGTTAAACACGTTTGATAGGCTCAATTAAAACAAGCGGAAAAAAAGAAACCTTGAATCCCGTATCAAACACATGAAACGGAAACATTGATTGATTGATTGATTGGTTGGTTGGTTGGTTGGTTGGTTAAACACGTTGGTTAAACACGTTGGTTAAACATGTTTGTTAAACACGTTTGATAGGCTCAATTAAAACAAGCGGAAAAAAAGAAACCTTGAATCCCGTATCAAACACATGAAACGGAAACATTGATTGATTGATTGATTGATTGATTGATTGATTAGTTGGTTGATTGATTGGTTGGTTGGTTGGTTTGTTGGTTGGTTGGTTGATTAAACACGTTTGATTGGGTCACTTAGAACAAGGGAAAAAAACCTCAAGAGACCTTGCATCCCGTATTAAACGCATGACACGGAAACATACATTAAGTGATTGATTGGTTGGTTGGTTGGTTAAACACGTTAGTTAAACATGTTGGTTGAACACGTTGGTTAAACACGTTGGCTGGTTAAACACGTTGGAAAGGCTCAATTTAAACAAGCGAAAAAAAACATCTTGGATCCCGTATTTAACAAATGAAACGGAAACATGCATTGATTGGTTGAATGGTTGGTTGGTTGGTTGGTTAAACACGTTGGTTAAACATGTTGGTTAAACACGTTGGTTAAACACGTTGGCTGCTTAAACACGTTTGATAGGCTCAATTTAAACAAGCGAAAAAAAAAACATCTTGGATCCCGTATTTAAGACATGAAACGGAAACATGCATTGATTTATTGGTTTGTTGGTTGGTTGGTTGGTTGGTTGATTAAACACGTTGGTTAAACATGCTGGTTAAACACGTAGTTTAAACACGTTTGATAGGCTCAATTTTAACAAGCGAAAAAAAACCATCTTGGATCCCGTATTTAACACATGAAACGGAAACATGCATTGATTGGTTGATTGGTTGGTTGGTTGGTTCATTGGTTGGTTGGTTGGTTGGTTGGTTAAACATGTTGGTTAAACACGTTGGTTAAACACGTTGGCTGGTTAAACACGTTAGATAGGCTCAATTTAAACAAGCGAAAAAAAAAAACCATCTTGGATCCCGTATTTAACAAATGAAACGGAAACATGCATTGATTGGTTGATTGGTTGGTTGGTTGGTTGGTTGGTTGGTTAAACACGTTGTTTAAACACGTTGGCTGGTTAAACACGTTAGATAGGCTCAATTTAAACGAGCGAAAAAAAACATCTTGGATCCCGTATTTAACACATGAAACGGAAACATGCATTGATTGATTGATTGGTTGGTTGGTTGGTTGGTTGGTTGGTTAAACACGTTGGTTAAACACGTTGGTTAAACATGTTGGTTAAACATGTTGGTTAAACACGTTTGATAGGCTCAATTAAAACAAGCGGAAAAAAAGAAACCTTGAATCCCGTATCAAACACATGAAACGGAAACATTGATTGATTGATTGATTGATTGATTGATTGATTGATTGATTGGTTGGTTGGTTGGTTGGTTGGTTAAACACGTTGGTTAAACACGTTGGTTAAACATGTTGGTTAAACATGTTGGTTAAACACGTTTGATAGGCTCAATTAAAACAAGCGGAAAAAAAGAAACCTTGAATCCCGTATCAAACACATGAAACGGAAACATTGATTGATTGATTGATTGATTGGTTGGTTGGTTGGTTGGTTGGTTGGTTGGTTGGTTGAAATTCAAACACTCATAAAACTGTTTAAATAGTGCCAAAATCACATAATTTGATGACCTTGACCTTTGACCTTGTGACCTTCGTCAAGGTAATTGCTCCACAAGGTCATTGCAAAAGACCCTTTGGGTCAAGGACCTTTTGTTTAAGAGTTTTGCCTAAAAATGGCTTTTTAAAAACCATCGATGGGAGTTATGTCCCTTATATGATGGTAAAATCAATATAGTCATAATATAAAAAAGTTGCCCCTTAAAGTACCAAGCATTTTTCATTGCTTAATTTTTTTGTATCTATAACCGTTCAAGAATTATAGGGAAATGAAAAACTTATAAAAATCTAAAATATGACCTTGACCTTTGACCTTGACCTAATTTTCTAAGTTAGGACCCAGGGGACTCAAATAAAAACATTCCAGGGTTATACGGTTAACGGTTTAGGAGTTTAAAAAACATACCGACAAATTTATTCCGTAAAGGTAGATAACTCCTATAAAATTTCATCAAATCGCTTCGATCCAAATACGCCAAAAATTACTGAAGATGTAACGAA